>NW_027590562.1:5000-256961 GCF_964213995.1 Mustelus asterias
GTGATTCTCTCTCTGTGTCCCTGTGTGTATCTGTGATTCTCTCTCTGTGTCCCTGTGTGTATCTGTGATTCTCTCTCTTTGTCCCTGTGTGTATCTGTGATTCGCTCTCTGTGACCCGGTGTGATTCTGTGATTCTCTCTCTGTGTGTCCCTATGTGTATCTATGATTCTCTCTCTGTGTGTCCCTGTGTGTATCTGTGATGCTCTCACTGTGTCCCTGTGTGTATCTGTGATTCTCTCTGTGTCCCTGTGTGTATCTGCGATTCTCTCTGTGTACCTGTGTGTATCTGTGAGTCTCTCTCTGTGTGTCAATGGTTGTATCTGTGACTCGCTCTCTGTGTCCCTGTGTGTATCTCTGGTTCTCTCTGTGTCCCTGTGTGTATCTGTGATTCTCTCTCTGTGTTCCTGTGTGTATCTATGATTCTCTCTATGTGTCCCTGTGTGTATCTGTGATTCTCTCTCTGTGTCCCTGTGTATATCTGTGATTCTCTCTGTGTTCCTGTGCGTATCTGTGATTCTCTCTCTGTGTCCCTGTGTGTATCTGTGATTCTCTCGCTGTGTCCCTTTGTGTACGGTGATTCTGTCTGTGTCCCTGTGTGGACTGCGATTCTGTCTGTGTCCCTGTGTGTATCTGTGATTCTCTCTGTGTGTCCCTGTGTGTTTCTGTGATTTTCTCTGTGTCCCTGTGTGTATCTGTGATTCTCTCTCTGTGTTCCAGTGTGTATCTGCGATTCTCTCTGTGTTCCTGTGTGTTTCTGTGATTCTCTCTGTGACCCTGTGTGTATCTGTGATTCACTCTCTGTGTCCCTGTGTATATCTGTGATTCTCTCTCTGTGTTCCTATGTGTATCTGTGATTCTCCCACTGTGTCCCTGTGTATATCTGTGATTCTCTCTGTGTCCCTGTGTGTATCTGTGATTCTCTCTCTGTGACCCTGTGTATATCTGTGATTCTCTCTGTGTCCCTGTGTGTATCTGTGAGTCTCTCTCTGTGTGTCCCTGGGTGTATCTTTGATTCTCTCTCTGTGTGTCCCTGTGTGTATCTGTGATGCTCTCTGTGTGTTCCTGTGTGTATCTGTTATTCTCTCTGTGTCCCTGTGTGTATCTGTGATTCTCTCTGTGTCCCTATGTGTATCTGTGATTCTCTCTGTGTCCCTGTGTGAATCTGTGATTCACAGTGTGTCCCTGTGTTTATCTGTGATTCTCTCTCTGTTTTCCAGTGTGTATCTGTGATTCTCTCTCTGTGTCCCTGTGTGTATCTGTGATTCTCTCTGTGTGTCCCTGTGTGTATCTGTGATTCACTCTCTGTGTCCCTGTGTGTATCTGTGATTCTCTCTCTGTGTCCCTGTGTATATCTGTGATTCTCTCTGTGTCCCTGTGTGTATCTGTGATTCTCTCTCTGTGTGTCCCTGGGTGTATCTATGATTCTCTCTCTGTGTGTCCCTGTGTGTATCTGTGACGCTCTCTGTGTGTCCCTGTGTGAATCTGTGATTCTCTCTGTGTCCCTGTGTGTATCTGTGATTCTCTCTGTGTCCCTGTGTGAATCTGTGATTCTCTCTCTGTTTTCCAGTGTGTATCTGTGATTCTCTCTCTGTGTCCCTGTGTGTATCTGTGATTCTCTCTCTGTGTGTCCCTGGGTGTATCTGTGACTCGCTCTCTGTGTCCCTGTGTCTATCTCTGATTCTCTCTCTGTGTCCCTGTGTGTATCTGTGATTCTCTCTCTGTGTTCCTGTGTGTATCTATGATTCTCTCTCTGTGTTCCTGTGTGTATCTGTGATTCTCTCTCTGTGTCCCTGTGTATATCTGTGATTCTCTCTGTGACCCTGTGTGAATCTGTGATTCTCTCTCTGTGTGTCCCTGTGTGTATCTGTGATTCTCTCTCTGTGTCCCTGTGTGATTCTGTGATTCTCTCTGTGTCCCTGTGTGTATCTGTGATTCTCTCTCTGTGTTCCTGTGTGTATCTGCGATTCTCTCTGTGTTCCTGTGTGTTTCTGTGATTCTCTCTGTGTCCCTGTGTGGACTGCGATTCTGTCTGTGTCCCTGTGTGTATCTGTGATTCTCTCTGTGTGTCCCTGTGTGTTTCTGTGATTTTCTCTGTGTCCCTGTGTGTATCTGTGATTCTCTCTCTGTGTTCCTGTGTGTATCTGCGATTCTCTCTGTGTTCCTGTGTGTTTCTGTTATTCTCTCTGTGACCCTGTGTCTCTCTGTGATTCTCTCTCTGTGTCCCTGTGTGTATCTGCGAATCTCTCTCTGTGTCCCTGTGTATATCTGTGATTCTCTCTCTGTGTTCCTCTGTGTAACTGTGATTCTCTCACTGTGGCCCTGTGTATATCTGTGATTCTCTCTGTGTCCCTGTGTGTATCTGTGATTCTCCCTCTGTGTCCCTGTGTGTACGGTGATTCTGTCTCTGTGTTCCTGTGTGGACTGTGATTCTGTCTGTGTCCCTGTGTGTATCTGCGATTCTCTCTGTGTTCCTGTGTGTATCTGTGATTCTCTCTGTGACCCTGTGTGTATCTGTGATTCTCTCTCTGTGTCCCTGTGTGTATCTGTGATTCTCTCTCTGTGTTCCTGTGTGTATCTGTGATTCTCTCACTGTGTCCCAGTGTATCTCTGTGATTCTCTCTGTGTCCCTGTGTGTATCTGTGATTCTCTCTCTGTGTCCATGTGTATATCTGTGATTCTCTCTGTGTCCCTGTGTGTACCTGTGATTCTCTCTCTGTGTGTCCCTGGGTGTATCTATGATTCTCTCTCTGTGTGTCCCTGTGTGTATCTGTGATGCTCTCTGTGTGTCCCTGTGTGTATCTGTGATTCTCTCTGTGTCCCTATGTGTATCTGTGATTATCTCTGTGTCCCTGTGTGAATCTGTGATTCACAGTGTGTCCCTGTGTTTATCTGTGATTCTCTCTCTGTTTTCCAGTGTGTATCTGTGATTCTCTCTCTGTGTCCCTGTGTGTATCTGTGATTCTCTCTGTGTGTCCCTGTGTGTATCTGTGATTCACTCTCTGTGTCCCTGTGTGTATCTGTGATTCTCTCTCTGTGTCCCTGTGTATATCTGTGATTCTCTCTGTGTCCCTGTGTGTATCTGTGATTCTCTCTCTGTGTGTCCCTGGGTGTATCTATGATTCTCTCTCTGTGTGTCCCTGTGTGTATCTGTGACGCTCTCTGTGTGTCCCTGTGTGTATCTGTGATTCTCTCTGTGTCCCTGTGTGTATCTGTGATTCTCTCTGTGTGTTCCTGTGTGTATCTATGATTCTCTCTCTGTGTTCCTGTGTGTATCTGTGATTCTCTCTCTGTGTGTCCCTGGGTGTATCTGTGACTCGCTCTCTGTATCCCTGTGTGTATCTCTGATTCTCTCTCTGTGTCCCTGTGTGTATCTGTGATTCTCTCTCTGTGTTCCTGTGTGTATCTATGATTCTCTCTCTGTGTTCCTGTGTGTATCTGTGATTCTCTCTCTGTGTCCCTGTGTATATCTGTGATTCTCTCTGTGACCCTGTGTGAATCTGTGATTCTCTCTCTGTGTGTCCCTGTGTGTATCTGTGATTCTCTCTCTGTGTCCCTGTGTGATTCTGTGATTCTCTCTGTGTCCCTGTGTGTATCTGTGATTCTCTCTCTGTGTTCCTGTGTGTATCTGCGATTCTCTCTGTGTTCCTGTGTGTTTCTGTGATTCTCTCTGTGTCCCTGTGTGGACTGCGATTCTGTCTGTGTCCCTGTGTGTATCTGTGATTCTCTCTGTGTGTCCCTGTGTGTTTCTGTGATTTTCTCTGTGTCCCTGTGTGTATCTGTGATTCTCTCTCTGTGTTCCTGTGTGTATCTGCGATTCTCTCTGTGTTCCTGTGTGTTTCTGTTATTCTCTCTGTGACCCTGTGTCTCTCTGTGATTCTCTCTCTGTGTCCCTGTGTGTATCTGCGATTCTCTCTCTGTGTCCCTGTGTTTATCTGTGATTCTCTCTCTGTGTTCCTCTGTGTAACTGTGATTCTCTCACTGTGGCCCTGTGTATATCTGTGATTCTCTCTGTGTCCCTGTGTGTATCTGTGATTCTCCCTCTGTGTCCATGTGTGTATCTGTGATTCTCTCTCTGTGTCCCTGTGTGTATCCGTGATTCTCTCTCTGTGTCCCTGTGTGTATCTGTGATTCTCTCTCTGTGTCCCTGTGTGTATCTGTGATTCGCTCTCTGTGACCCGGTGTGATTCTGTGATTCTCTCTCTGTGTGTCCCTATGTGTATCTATGATTCTCTCTCTGTGTGTCCCTGTGTGTATCTGTGATGCTCTCACTGTGTCCCTGTGTGTATCTGTGATTCTCTCTGTGTCCCTGTGTGTATCTGCGATTCTCTCTGTGTCCCTGTGTGTATCTGTGATTCTCTCTCTGTGTGTCAATGGTTGTATCTGTGACTCGCTCTCTGTGTCCCTGTGTGTATCTCTGGTTCTCTCTCTGTGTCCCTGTGTGTATCTGTGATTCTCTCTCTGTGTTCCTGTGTGTATCTATGATTCTCTCTCTGTGTTCCTGTGTGTATCTATGATTCTCTCTCTGTGTTCCTGTGTGTATCTGTGATTCTCTCTCTGTTTCCCTGTGTATATCTGTGATTCTCTCTGTGACCCTGTGTGAATCTGTGATTCTCTCTCTGTGTGTCCCTGTGTGTATCTGTGATTATCTCTCTGTGTCCCTGTGTGATTCTGTGATTCTCTCTGTGTCCCTGTGGGTATCTGTGATTCTCTCTCTGTGTTCCTGTGTGTATCTGCGATTCTCTCTGTGTTCCTGTGTGTTTCTGTGATTCTCTCTGTGTCCCTGTGTGGACTGCGATTCTGTCTGTGTCCCTGTGTGTATCTGTGATTCTCTCTGTGTGTCCCTGTGTGTTTCTGTGATTTTCTCTGTGTCCCTGTGTGTATCTGTGATTCTCTCTCTGTGTTCCTGTGTGTATCTGCGATTCTCTCTGTGTTCCTGTGTGTTTCTGTTATTCTCTCTGTGACCCTGTGTCTCTCTGTGATTCTCTCTCTGTGTCCCTGTGTGTATCTGCGATTCTCTCTCTGTGTCCCTGTGTATATCTGTGATTCTCTCTCTGTGTTCCTGTGTGTAACTGTGATTCTCTCACTGTGGCCCTGTGTATATCTGTGATTCTCTCTGTGTCCCTGTGTGTATCAGTGATTCTCCCTCTGTGTCCCTGTGTGCACCAGTGATTCTCTCTCTGTGTCCCTGTGTGTATCTGTGATTCTCTCTCTGTGTCCCTGTGTGTATCTGTGATTCTCTCTCTGTGTCCCTGTGTGTATCTGTGATTCGCTCTCTGTGACCCGGTGTGATTCTGTGATTCTCTCTCTGTGTGTCCCTATGTGTATCTATGATTCTCTCTCTGTGTGTCCCTGTGTGTATCTGTGATGCTCTCACTGTGTCCCTGTGTGTATCTGTGATTCTCTCTGTGTCCCTGTGTGTATCTGCGATTCTCTCTGTGTACCTGTGTGTATCTGTGAGTCTCTCTCTGTGTGTCAATGGTTGTATCTGTGACTCGCTCTCTGTGTCCCTGTGTGTATCTCTGGTTCTCTCTCTGTGTCCCTGTGTGTATCTGTGATTCTCTCTCTGTGTTCCTGTGTGTATCTATGATTCTCTCTGTGTGTCCCTGTGTGTATCTGTGATTCTCTCTCTGTGTCCCTGTGTATATCTGTGATTCTCTCTGTGTTCCTGTGCGTATCTGTGATTCTCTCTCTGTGTCCCTGTGTGTATCTGTGATTCTCTCGCTGTGTCCCTTTGTGTACGGTGATTCTGTCTGTGTCCCTGTATGGACTGCGATTCTGTCAGTGTCCCTGTGTGTATCTGTGATTCTCTCTGTGTGTCCCTGTGTGTTTCTGTGATTTTCTCTGTGTCCCTGTGTGTATCTGTGATTCTCTCTCTGTGTTCCAGTGTGTATCTGCGATTCTCTCTGTGTTCCTGTGTGTTTCTGTGATTCTCTCTGTGACCCTGTGTGTATCTGTGATTCACTCTCTGTGTCCCTGTGTATATCTGTGATTCTCTCTCTGTGTTCCTGTGTGTATCTGTGATTCTCCCACTGTGTCCCTGTGTATATCTGTGATTCTCTCTGTGTCCCTGTGTGTATCTGTGATTCTCTCTCTGTGACCCTGTGTATATCTGTGATTCTCTCTGTGTCCCTGTGTGTATCTGTGAGTCTCTCTCTGTGTGTCCCTGGGTGTATCTTTGATTCTCTCTCTGTGTGTCCCTGTGTGTATCTGTGATGCTCTCTGTGTGTTCCTGTGTGTATCTGTTATTCTCTCTGTGTCCCTGTGTGTATCTGTGATTCTCTCTGTGTCCCTATGTGTATCTGTGATTCTCTCTGTGTCCCTGTGTGAATCTGTGATTCACAGTGTGTCCCTGTGTTTATCTGTGATTCTCTCTCTGTTTTCCAGTGTGTATCTGTGATTCTCTCTCTGTGTCCCTGTGTGTATCTGTGATTCTCTCTGTGTGTCCCTGTGTGTATCTGTGATTCACTCTCTGTGTCCCTGTGTGTATCTGTGATTCTCTCTCTGTGTCCCTGTGTATATCTGTGATTCTCTCTGTGTCCCTGTGTGTATCTGTGATTCTCTCTCTGTGTGTCCCTGGGTGTATCTATGATTCTCTCTCTGTGTGTCCCTGTGTGTATCTGTGACGCTCTCTGTGTGTCCCTGTGTGAATCTGTGATTCTCTCTGTGTCCCTGTGTGTATCTGTGATTCTCTCTGTGTCCCTGTGTGAATCTGTGATTCTCTCTCTGTTTTCCAGTGTGTATCTGTGATTCTCTCTCTGTGTCCCTGTGTGTATCTGTGATTCTCTCTCTGTGTGTCCCTGGGTGTATCTGTGACTCGCTCTCTGTGTCCCTGTGTGTATCTCTGATTCTCTCTCTGTGTCCCTGTGTGTATCTGTGATTCTCTCTCTGTGTTCCTGTGTGTATCTATGATTCTCTCTCTGTGTTCCTGTGTGTATCTGTGATTCTCTCTCTGTGTCCCTGTGCATATCTGTGATTCTCTCTGTGACCCTGTGTGAATCTGTGATTCTCTCTCTGTGTGTCCCTGTGTGTATCTGTGATTCTCTCTCTGTGTCCCTGTGTGATTCTGTGATTCTCTCTGTGTCCCTGTGTGTATCTGTGATTCTCTCTCTGTGTTCCTGTGTGTATCTGCGATTCTCTCTGTGTTCCTGTGTGTTTCTGTGATTCTCTCTGTGTCCCTGTGTGGACTGCGATTCTGTCTGTGTCCCTGTGTGTATCTGTGATTCTCTCTGTGTGTCCCTGTGTGTTTCTGTGATTTTCTCTGTGTCCCTGTGTGTATCTGTGATTCTCTCTCTGTGTTCCTGTGTGTATCTGCGATTCTCTCTGTGTTCCTGTGTGTTTCTGTTATTCTCTCTGTGACCCTGTGTCTCTCTGTGATTCTCTCTCTGTGTCCCTGTGTGTATCTGCGATTCTCTCTCTGTGTCCCTGTGTATATCTGTGATTCTCTCTCTGTGTTCCTCTGTGTAACTGTGATTCTCTCACTGTGGCCCTGTGTATATCTGTGATTCTCTCTGTGTCCCTGTGTGTATCTGTGATTCTCCCTCTGTGTCCCTGTGTGTACGGTGATTCTGTCTCTGTGTTCCTGTGTGGACTGTGATTCTGTCTGTGTCCCTGTGTGTATCTGCGATTCTCTCTGTGTTCCTGTGTGTATCTGTGATTCTCTCTGTGACCCTGTGTGTATCTGTGATTCTCTCTCTGTGTCCCTGTGTGTATCTGTGATTCTCTCTCTGTGTTCCTGTGTGTATCTGTGATTCTCTCACTGTGTCCCAGTGTATCTCTGTGATTCTCTCTGTGTCCCTGTGTGTATCTGTGATTCTCTCTCTGTGTCCATGTGTATATCTGTGATTCTCTCTGTGTCCCTGTGTGTACCTGTGATTCTCTCTCTGTGTGTCCCTGGGTGTATCTATGATTCTCTCTCTGTGTGTCCCTGTGTGTATCTGTGATGCTCTCTGTGTGTCCCTGTGTGTATCTGTGATTCTCTCTGTGTCCCTATGTGTATCTGTGATTATCTCTGTGTCCCTGTGTGAATCTGTGATTCACAGTGTGTCCCTGTGTTTATCTGTGATTCTCTCTCTGTTTTCCAGTGTGTATCTGTGATTCTCTCTCTGTGTCCCTGTGTGTATCTGTGATTCTCTCTGTGTGTCCCTGTGTGTATCTGTGATTCACTCTCTGTGTCCCTGTGTGTATCTGTGATTCTCTCTCTGTGTCCCTGTGTATATCTGTGATTCTCTCTGTGTCCCTGTGTGTATCTGTGATTCTCTCTCTGTGTGTCCCTGGGTGTATCTATGATTCTCTCTCTGTGTGTCCCTGTGTGTATCTGTGACGCTCTCTGTGTGTCCCTGTGTGTATCTGTGATTCTCTCTGTGTCCCTGTGTGTATCTGTGATTCTCTCTGTGTGTTCCTGTGTGTATCTATGATTCTCTCTCTGTGTTCCTGTGTGTATCTGTGATTCTCTCTCTGTGTGTCCCTGGGTGTATCTGTGACTCGCTCTCTATATCCCTGTGTGTATCTCTGATTCTCTCTCTGTGTCCCTGTGTGTATCTGTGATTCTCCCTCTGTGTTCCTGTGTGTATCTATGATTCTCTCTCTGTGTTCCTGTGTGTATCTGTGATTCTCTCTCTGTGTCCCTGTGTATATCTGTGATTCTCTCTGTGACCCTGTGTGAATCTGTGATTCTCTCTCTGTGTGTCCCTGTGTGTATCTGTGATTCTCTCTCTGTGTCCCTGTGTGATTCTGTGATTCTCTCTGTGTCCCTGTGTGTATCTGTGATTCTCTCTCTGTGTTCCTGTGTGTATCTGCGATTCTCTCTGTGTTCCTGTGTGTTTCTGTGATTCTCTCTGTGTCCCTGTGTGGACTGCGATTCTGTCTGTGTCCCTGTGTGTATCTGTGATTCTCTCTGTGTGTCCCTGTGTGTTTCTGTGATTTTCTCTGTGTCCCTGTGTGTATCTGTGATACTCTCTCTGTGTTCCTGTGTGTATCTGCGATTCTCTCTGTGTTCCTGTGTGTTTCTGTTATTCTCTCTGTGACCCTGTGTCTCTCTGTGATTCTCTCTCTGTGTCCCTGTGTGTATCTGCGATTCTCTCTCTGTGTCCCTGTGTTTATCTGTGATTCTCTCTCTGTGTTCCTCTGTGTAACTGTGATTCTCTCACTGTGGCCCTGTGTATATCTGTGATTCTCTCTGTGTCCCTGTGTGTATCTGTGATTCTCCCTCTGTGTCCCTGTGTGTATCTGTGATTCTCTCTCTGTGTCCCTGTGTGTATCCGTGATTCTCTCTCTGTGTCCCTGTGTGTATCTGTGATTCTCTCTCTGTGTCCCTGTGTGTATCTGTGATTCGCTCTCTGTGACCCGGTGTGATTCTGTGATTCTCTCTCTGTGTGTCCCTATGTGTATCTATGATTCTCTCTCTGTGTGTCCCTGTGTGTATCTGTGATGCTCTCACTGTGTCCCTGTGTGTATCTGTGATTCTCTCTGTGTCCCTGTGTGTATCTGCGATTCTCTCTGTGTCCCTGTGTGTATCTGTGATTCTCTCTCTGTGTGTCAATGGTTGTATCTGTGACTCGCTCTCTGTGTCCCTGTGTGTATCTCTGGTTCTCTCTCTGTGTCCCTGTGTGTATCTGTGATTCTCTCTCTGTGTTCCTGTGTGTATCTATGATTCTCTCTCTGTGTTCCTCTGTGTATCTATGATTCTCTCTCTGTGTTCCTGTGTGTATCTGTGATTCTCTCTCTGTTTCCCTGTGTATATCTGTGATTCTCTCTGTGACCCTGTGTGAATCTGTGATTCTCTCTCTGTGTGTCCCTGTGTGTATCTGTGATTATCTCTCTGTGTCCCTGTGTGATTCTGTGATTCTCTCTGTGTCCCTGTGTGTATCTGTGATTCTCTCTCTGTGTTCCTGTGTGTATCTGCGATTCTCTCTGTGTTCCTGTGTGTTTCTGTGATTCTCTCTGTGTCCCTGTGTGGACTGCGATTCTGTCTGTGTCCCTGTGTGTATCTGTGATTCTCTCTGTGTGTCCCTGTGTGTTTCTGTGATTTTCTCTGTGTCCCTGTGTGTATCTGTGATTCTCTCTCTGTGTTCCTGTGTGTATCTGCGATTCTCTCTGTGTTCCTGTGTGTTTCTGTTATTCTCTCTGTGACCCTGTGTCTCTCTGTGATTCTCTCTCTGTGTCCCTGTGTGTATCTGCGATTCTCTCTCTGTGTCCCTGTGTATATCTGTGATTCTCTCTCTGTGTTCCTGTGTGTAACTGTGATTCTCTCACTGTGGCCCTGTGTATATCTGTGATTCTCTCTGTGTCCCTGTGTGTATCAGTGATTCTCCCTCTGTGTCCCTGTGTGCACCAGTGATTCTCTCTCTGTGTCCCTGTGTGTATCTGTGATTCTCTCTCTGTGTCCCTGTGTGTATCTGTGATTCTCTCTCTGTGTCCCTGTGTGTATCTGTGATTCGCTCTCTGTGACCCGGTGTGATTCTGTGATTCTCTCTCTGTGTGTCCCTATGTGTATCTATGATTCTCTCTCTGTGTGTCCCTGTGTGTATCTGTGATGCTCTCACTGTGTCCCTGTGTGTATCTGTGATTCTCTCTGTGTCCCTGTGTGTATCTGCGATTCTCTCTGTGTACCTGTATGTATCTGTGAGTCTCTCTCTGTGTGTCAATGGTTGTATCTGTGACTCGCTCTCTGTGTCCCTGTGTGTATCTCTGGTTCTCTCTCTGTGTCCCTGTGTGTATCTGTGATTCTCTCTCTGTGTTCCTGTGTGTATCTATGATTCTCTCTGTGTGTCCCTGTGTGTATCTGTGATTCTCTCTCTGTGTCCCTGTGTATATCTGTGATTCTCTCTGTGTTCCTGTGCGTATCTGTGATTCTCTCTCTGTGTCCCTGTGTGTATCTGTGATTCTCTCGCTGTGTCCCTTTGTGTACGGTGATTCTGTCTGTGTCCCTGTGTGGACTGCGATTCTGTCAGTGTCCCTGTGTGTATCTGTGATTCTCTCTGTGTGTCCCTGTGTGTTTCTGTGATTTTCTCTGTGCCCCTGTGTGTATCTGTGATTCTCTCTCTGTGTTCCAGTGTGTATCTGCGATCCTCTCTGTGTTCCTGTGTGTTTCTGTGATTCTCTCTGTGACCCTGTGTGTATCTGTGATTCACTCTCTGTGTCCCTGTGTATATCTGTGATTCTCTCTCTGTGTTCCTGTGTGTATCTGTGATTCTCCCACTGTGTCCCTGTGTATATCTGTGATTCTCTCTGTGTCCCTGTGTGTATCTGTGATTCTCTCTCTGTGACCCTGTGTATATCTGTGATTCTCTCTGTGTCCCTGTGTGTATCTGTGAGTCTCTCTCTGTGTGTCCCTGGGTGTATCTTTGATTCTCTCTCTGTGTGTCCCTGTGTGTATCTGTGATGCTCTCTGTGTGTTCCTGTGTGTATCTGTTATTCTCTCTGTGTCCCTGTGTGTATCTGTGATTCTCTCTGTGTCCCTATGTGTATCTGTGATTCTCTCTGTGTCCCTGTGTGAATCTGTGATTCACAGTGTGTCCCTGTGTTTATCTGTGATTCTCTCTCTGTTTTCCAGTGTGTATCTGTGATTCTCTCTCTGTGTCCCTGTGTGTATCTGTGATTCTCTCTGTGTGTCCCTGTGTGTATCTGTGATTCACTCTCTGTGTCCCTGTGTGTATCTGTGATTCTCTCTCTGTGTCCCTGTGTATATCTGTGATTCTCTCTGTGTCCCTGTGTGTATCTGTGATTCTCTCTCTGTGTGTCCCTGGGTGTATCTATGATTCTCTCTCTGTGTGTCCCTGTGTGTATCTGTGACGCTCTCTGTGTGTCCCTGTGTGAATCTGTGATTCTCTCTGTGTCCCTGTGTGTATCTGTGATTCTCTCTGTGTCCCTGTGTGAATCTGTGATTCTCTCTCTGTTTTCCAGTGTGTATCTGTGATTCTCTCTCTGTGTCCCTGTGTGTATCTGTGATTCTCTCTCTGTGTGTCCCTGGGTGTATCTGTGACTCGCTCTCTGTGTCCCTGTGTGTATCTCTGATTCTCTCTCTGTGTCCCTGTGTGTATCTGTGATTCTCTCTCTGTGTTCCTGTGTGTATCTATGATTCTCTCTCAGTGTTCCTGTGTGTATCTGTGATTCTCTCTCTGTGTCCCTGTGTATATCTGTGATTCTCTCTGTGACCCTGTGTGAATCTGTGATTCTCTCTCTGTGTGTCCCTGTGTGTATCTGTGATTCTCTCTCTGTGTCCCTGTGTGATTCTGTGATTCTCTCTGTGTCCCTGTGTGTATCTGTGATTCTCTCTCTGTGTTCCTGTGTCTATCTGCGATTCTCTCTGTGTTCCTGTGTGTTTCTGTGATTCTCTCTGTGTCCCTGTGTGGACTGCGATTCTGTCTGTGTCCCTGTGTGTATCTGTGATTCGCTCTGTGTGTCCCTGTGTGTTTCTGTGATTTTCTCTGTGTCCCTGTGTGTATCTGTGATTCTCTCTCTGTGTTCCTGTGTGTATCTGCGATTCTCTCTGTGTTCCTGTGTGTTTCTGTTATTCTCTCTGTGACCCTGTGTCTATCTGTGATTCTCTCTCTGTGTCCCTGTGTGTATCTGCGATTCTCTCTCTGTGTCCCTGTGTATATCTGTGATTCTCTCTCTGTGTTCCTGTGTGTAACTGTGATTCTCTCACTGTGGCCCTGTGTATATCTGTGATTCTCTCTGTGTCCCTGTGTGTATCAGTGATTCTCCCTCTGTGTCCCTGTGTGCACCAGTGATTCTCTCTCTGTGTCCCTGTGTGTATCTGTGATTCTCTCTCTGTGTCCCTGTGTGTATCTGTGATTCTCTCTCTGTGTCCCTGTGTGTATCTGTGATTCGCTCTCTGTGTCCCTGTGTGTATCTGTGATTCTCTCTCTGTGTTCCAGTGTGTATCTGCGATTCTCTCTGTGTTCCTGTGTGTTTCTGTGATTCTCTCTGTGACCCTGGGTGTATCTGTGATTCTCTCTCTGTGTCCCGGTGTGTATCTGTGATTCACTCTCTGTGTCCCTGTGTATATCTGTGATTCTCTCTCTGTGTTCCTGTGTGTATCTGTGATTCTCCCACTGTGTCCCTGTGTATATCTGTGATTCTCTCTGTGTCCCTGTGTGTATCTGTGATTCTCTCTCTGTGTCCCTGTGTATATCTGTGATTCTCTCTGTGTCCCTGTGTGTATCTGTGAGTCTCTCTCTGTGTGTCCCTGGGTGTATCTTTGATTCTCTCTCTGTGTGTCCCTGTGTGTATCTGTGATGCTCTCTGTGTGTTCCTGTGTGTATCTGTTATTTTCTCTGTGTCCCTGTGTGTATCCGTGATTCTCTCTGTGTCCCTGTGTGAATCTGTGATTCTCTCTGTGTTCCTGTGTATATCTGTGATTCTCTCTCTCTGTGTCCCTGTGTTTATCTGTGATTCTCTCTCTGTGTTCCAGTGTGTATCTGTGATTCTCTCTCTGTGTCCCTTTGTGTATCTGTGATTCTCTCTCTCTGTGTCCCTGTGTGTATCTGTGATTCTCTCTCTGTTACCCTGTGTGATTCTGTGATTCTCTCTGGGTCCCGGTGTGTATCTGTGATTCTCTCTCTGTGTGTCCCTGTGTGTATCTATGATTCTCTGTGTGTCCCTGTGTGTATCTGCGATGCTCTCACTGTGTCCCTGTGTGTATCTGTGATTCTCTCTGTGTCCCTGTGTGTATCTGTGATTCTCTCTGTGTCCCTGTGTGTATCTGTGATTCTCTCTCTGTGAGTCCCTGGTTGTATCTGTGACTCGATCTCTGTGTCCCTGTGTGTATCTCTGGTTCTCTCTCGGTGTCCCTGTGTGGATCTGTGATTCTCTCTCTGTGTTCCAGTGTGTATCTATGATTCTCTCTCTGTGTTCCTGTGTGTTTCTGTGATTCTCTCTGTGTCGTTGTGTGTATCTGTGATTCTCTCTCCGTGTCCCTGTGTGTATCTGTGATTCTCTCTCTGTGTCCCTGTGTATGTCTGTGATTCTCTCTCTGTGTCCCTGTGTGTATCTGTGATTCTCTCTCTGTGTCCCTTTGTATATCTGTGATTCTCTCTGTGTCCCTGTGTGTATCTGTGATCCTCTCTCTGTGTCCCTGTGTATATCTGTGATTCTCTCTGTGTCCCTGTGTGTATCTGTGATTCTCTCTCTGTGAGTCCCTGTGTGTATCTATGATTCTCTCTCTGTGTTCCTGTGTTATTCTGTGATTCTCTCTGTGTCCCTGTGTGTATCTGTGATTCTCTCTCTGTGTGTCCCTGGGTGTATCAGTTTGGGTTTAATATCAGTTGTTTGGACTTAATATCAGTTTGGGTTTAATATCAGTTGTTTGGATTTAATATCAGTTGTTTTGGTTTAATATCAGTTGTTTGGGTTTAATATCAGTTGTTTGGGTTTAATATCAGTTGTTTGGATTTAATATCAATTGTTTGGATTTAATATCAGTTTGGATTTAATATCAGTTGTTTGGGTTTAACATCAGTTGTTTGGACTTAATATCAGTTTGGGTTTAATATCAGTTGTTTGGGTTTAATATCAGTTGTTTGGATTTAATATCAATTGTTTGGATTTAATATCAGTTTGGATTTAATATCAGTTGTTTGGGTTTAATATCAGTTGTTTGGACTTAATATCAGTTTGGGTTTAATATCAGTTGTTTGGATTTAATATCAGTTGTTTTGGTTTAATATCAGTTGTTTGGGTTTAATATCAGTTGTTTGGATTTAATATCAATTGTTTGGATTTAATATCAGTTTGGATTTAATATCAGTTGTTTGGGTTTAACATCAGTTGTTTGGACTTAATATCAGTTTGGGTTTAATATCAGTTGTTTGGGTTTAATATCAGTTGTTTGGATTTAATATCAATTGTTTGGATTTAATAGGGCCCCTAGCCCTATAAATTGGTGCAGAGGAGATACCCGATCCTCTACACTGGTAGAGGATCCCACCCTTCCATCCTCCTCTAACCTAATTATAAGTGTGGGGAAGTTTTTTGTTTTCTTTTTTTCTTGCTGGTAATGGCTTCAGGGATGGCAGTTCAGGCAGTATGCTGCATCTCCTGTGGGATGTATGTGGTGAGGAAATCCAGTAGTGTTTCAGGAGATTTTAGTTGTAAGAAGTGCATTAGATTGCAGCTTCTGGAGGAGCGTGTAAAGGAGCTGGAGGGGGAGGTAGAGGAACTCCGCATAATTCGGGAGGCGGAGGTGGAAGTTGATAGGAGTTATAGAGAAATAGTAACTCCTAGAAATGAGGCTTGGGTCAATGCCAGGAGGAGGGGTAAGAAGCAATCGGGAAGACAATCCCCTGGGGCGGTTCCCCTCCATAATAGGTTTTCGGTGCTGGAGGCTACAGTTGAGGAGGAATCAACTGAGCATAGAGAGCAGATCTCTGGGGGTGAGCCGAGTGAGAAAGCTCAGGTGGTTAAGGGCTGTAAAAGACTGGGCCTTGTGATTGGGGACTCCACAATTAAGGGGACAGATAGGAGGGTCGGAACTAAAGGTAGGGACTCAGGGTTGGTGTGTTGCCTACCAGGGGCTGGGGTCCGGGATGTGTCTGACAGGGTATTCAGGACTCTTAGGGGGGAGGGAGATAAACCACAAGTTATTGTACATGTGGGGACACACGACATAGGGAGGATAGGGGAAGGGGATATTAGGCAGGGATTTATGGAGTTGGGGTGGAAACTAAAGGCCAAGACTGACAGAGTGGTTATCTCTGGACTCTTGCCTGTACCACGGGATAGTTTAGAGAGGAATAGGGAGAGGGAAGGTTTGAATTCATGGCTGAGGGGATGGTGCAGGAGGGAGGGGTTCAGGTACTTAAGCAATTGGGGCTCGTACTGGGGAAGGTGTGACCTCTATGAGAAGGATGGTCTACACCTTAATCAGAAGGGGACCAATATCCTGGGGGGTAAATTTGCTAAGGCCATGCAGGGAGGTGTAAACTGATTCGGGGGGGGGGAGGGATCCTGAGTAGTGGGGCTGAAAGTGAGGGATGCATAGATGGGGACTGCAATGCACGGCATTGCAGAGGTGGGGTGGAGCAGGGTTTGAAATGTGTATACTTCAATGCCAGGAGTATTCGCAATAAAGTGGGTGAACTTGCAGCGTGGATCAGTACCTGGGACTTCGATGTTGTGGCTATTTCAGAGACATGGATAGAGCAGGGGCAGGAATGGATGCTGCAGGTCCCGGGGTTCAAATGTTTTAGTCGAAGTAGGGAAGGAGGTAGAAGAGGGGGAGGGGTAGCATTATTGGTCAGAGATTGTATCACAGTGTCAGAGAGGAGGTTTGATGAGGACTTATCTGTTGAGGTAGTATGGGCGGAGATTAGAAATAGGAGAGGAGAGGTCACCCTGTTGGGAGTCTTTTATAGACCTCCTAAAAGTTCTAGAGAGGTTGAGGAAAGGATTGCGGAGTCAATCCTGCTTAGGAGTGAAAGTAATCGGGCAATTGTTATGGGGGATTTTAACTTGACTAATATTGACTGGAATTGTTATAGCTCTAGCTCGTTAGAGGGGTCAGTTTTTGTTCAAAGCGTGCAGGAAGGTTTTTTGACTCAGTATGTAGACAGGCCAACTAGAGGTGAGGCTATATTGGATCTGGTGCTGGGAAATGAGCCAGACCAGGTGCTAGACTTGGAAGTTGGTGTGCATTTTGGTGATAGTGACCACAATTCGGTTACGTTCACCTTAGTGATGGAAAGGGATAGGCATGAACCTCGGGCCAGTGGTTTTAGCTGGGGGAAGGGTAATTATGAGGCTATTAGGAGAGAATTAGGAAACATAGGTTGGACTAGGAGATTACAGGGACTGGGAACGTCCGACATGTGGAGTTTTTTCAAGGAGCAGCTACTGCGAGTCTGTGATAGGTATGTCCCTGTCAGGCAAGGAGGAATTGGTAGGGCTAGGGAACCGTGGTGCACCAAAAAAGTTTCGTTGTTGGTTAAAAAGAAAAAGGAGGCTTATGTTCGGATGAGACGTGAGCACTCGGGTAGTGCACTAGAAAGCTTTAGATTGGCTAAGAGGGAGTTGAAGAGCGAGCTTAGAAGGGCTAAAAGGGGACATGAGAAGACTTTGGCGGATAGGGTTAAAGAGAATCCTAAGGCGTTCTATAGGTATGTCAAGAACAGAAGGTTGGTTAGGGCAAGTTTAGGGCCAGTTATAGATGGCAGAGGGAAGTTATGTGTGGAACCGGAGGAGATTGGTGAAGCATTGAACCAATATTTCTCTTCGGTGTTCACGCAAGGGGACATGAATATAGCTGAGGAGGACACTGGGTTGCAAGGGAGTAGAATAGACAGTATTACAGTTGATAAGGAGGATGTGCAGGATATTCTGGAGGGTCTGAAAATAGATAAATCCCCTGGTCCGGATGGGATTTATCCAAGGATTCTCTGGGAGGCAAGAGAAGTGATTGCAGAGCCTCTGGCTCTGATCTTCAGGTCGTCGTTGGCCTCTGGTATAGTACCAGAAGATTGGAGGTTAGCGAATGTTGTCCCATTGTTTAAGAAGGGGAACAGAGACTTCCCCGGGAATTATAGACCGGTGAGTCTCACTTCTGTTGTCGGCAAGATGTTGGAAAAAATTATAAGGGATAGGATTTATAGTTATTTGGAGAGTAATGAATTGATAGGTGATAGTCAGCATGGTTTTGTGGCAGGTAGGTCGTGCCTTACTAACCTTATTGAGTTTTTTGAGAAAGTGACCAAGGAGGTGGATGGGGGCAAGGCAGTGGACGTGGTATATATGGATTTTAGTAAGGCGTTTGATAAGGTTCACCATGGTAGGCTTCTGCAGAAAATGCAGATGTATGGGATTGGGGGTGATCTAGGAAATTGGATCAGGAATTGGCTAGCGGATAGGAAACAGAGGGTGGTGGTTGATAGTAAATATTCATCATGGAGTGCGGTTACAAGTGGTGTACCTCAGGGATCTGTTTTGGGGCCACTGCTGTTTGTAATATTTATTAATGATCTGGATGAGGGTATAGTTGGGTGGATTAGCAAATTTGCTGATGACACCAAAGTCGGTGGTGTGGTAGACAGTGAGGAAGGGTGTCGTAGTTTGCAGGAAGACTTAGACAGGTTGCAAAGTTGGGCCGAGAGGTGGCGGATGGAGTTTAATGCGGAGAAGTGTGAGGTAATTCACTTTGGTAGGAATAACAGATGTGTTGAGTATAGGGCTAACGGGAGGACTTTGAATAGTGTGGAGGAGCAGAGGGATCTAGGTGTATGTGTGCATAGATCCCTGAAAGTTGGGAATCAAGTAGATAAGGTTGTTAAGAAGGCATATGGTGTCTTGGCGTTTATTGGTAGGGGGATTGAATTTAGGAGTCGTAGCGTTATGTTGCAACTGTACACAACTCTGGTGCGGCCGCACTTGGAGTACTGTGTGCAGTTCTGGTCCCCACATTACAGGAAGGATGTGGAGGCTTTGGAGAGGGTGCAGAGGAGGTTTACCAGGATGTTGCCTGGTATGGAGGGGAGATCCTATGAGGAGAGGCTGAGGGATTTGGGATTGTTTTCGCTGGAAAGGCGGCGGCTAAGAGGGGATCTTATTGAAACATATAAGATGATTAGAGGTTTAGATAGGGTGGATAGTGATAGCCTTTTTCCTCTGATGGAGAAATCCAGCACGAGGGGGCATGGCTTTAAATTGAGGGGGGGTAGTTATAGAACCGATGTCAGGGGTAGGTTCTTTACCCAGAGGGTGGTGAGGGATTGGAATGCCCTGCCAGCATCAGTAGTAAATGCGCCTAGTTTGGGGGCGTTTAAGAGATCCGTAGATAGGTTCATGGACGAAAAGAAATTGGTTTAGGTTGGAGGGTCACAGTTTTTTTTTTAACTGGTCGGTGCAACATCGTGGGCCGAAGGGCCTGTTCTGCGCTGTAATGTTCTATGTTCTATGTATCTGTGACTCGCTCTCTGTGTCCCTCTGTGTATCTCTGATTCTCTCTCTGTGTGTCCTTGTGTATATCTGTGATTCTCTCTGTGTGTCCCTGTGTGTATCTGTGATTCTCTCGCTGTGTGTTCCTGTATGTATCTGTGATTCTCTCTCTGTGTCCCTGTGTGTGTCCGTGATTCTCTCTGTGTGTTCCTGTGTGTGTCTCTGATTCTCTCTCTGTGTTCCTGTGTCTTTCTGTGATTCTCGCTGTGTTCCTGTGTGTTTCTGTGATATTCTCTGTGTTCCTGTGTGTTTCTGTAATTCTCTCTCTGTGTGTCCCTGTGTGTACCTGTTATTCTCTCTGTGTGTCCCTGTGTGTATCTGTGATTCTCTCTCTGTGTGTCCCTGTGTGTATCTCTGATTCTCTCTCTGTGTTCCTGTGCGTATCTGTGATTCTCTCTCTGTGTCCCTGTGTGTATCTGTGATTCTCTCGCTGTGTCCCTGTGTGTACGGTGATTCTGTCTCTGTGTTCCTGTGTGGACTGTGATTCTGTCTGTCTCCCTGTGTGTATCTGTGATTCTCTCTGTGTGTCCCTGTGTGTTTCTGTGATTTTCTCTGTTTCCCTGTGTGTATCTGTGATTCTCTCTCTGTGTTCCGGTGTGTATCTGCGATTCTCTCTGTGTTCCTGTGTGTATCTGTGATTCTCTCTGTGACCCTGTGTGTATCTGTGATTCTCTCTCTGTGTCCCTGTGTGTATCTGTGATTCTCTCTCTGTGTTCCTGTGTGTATCTGTGATTCTCTCACTGTGTCCCTGTGTATCTCTGTGATTCTCTCTGTGTCCCTGTGTGTATCTGTGATTCTCTCTCTGTGTCCCTTTGTATATCTGTGATTCTCTCTGTGTCCCTGTGTGCATCTGTGATTCTCTCTCTGTGTGTCCCTGGGTGTATCTATGATTCTCTCTCTGTCTGTCCCTGTGTGTATCTGTGATGCTCTCTGTGTGTCCCTGTGTGTATCTGCGATTCTCTCTGTGTCCCTGTGTGTATCTGTGATTCTCTCTGTGTCCCTGTGTGAATCTGTGATTCACTCTGTGTCCCTGTGTTTATCTGTGATTCTCTCTCTGTTTTCCAGTGTGTATCTGTGATTCTCTCTCTGTGTCCCTGTGTGTATCTGTGATTCTCTCTCTGTGTCCCTGTGTGTATCTGTGATTCACTCTCTGTGTCCCTGTGTGTATCTGTGATTCTCTCTCTGTGTCCCAGTGTATATCTGTGATTCTCTCTGTGTTCCTGTGTGTATCTGTGATTCTCTCTCTGTGTGTCCCTGGGTGTATCTATGATTCTCTCTCTGTGTGTCTCTGTGTGTATCTGTGATGCTCTCTGTGTGTCCCTGTGTGTATCTGTGATTCTCTCTGTGTCCCTGTGTGTATCTGTGAGTCTCTCTCTGTGTGTCCCTGGGTGTATCTTTGATTCTCTCTCTGTGTGTCCCTGTGTGTATCTGTGATGCTCTCTGTGTGTTCCTGTGTGTATCTGTTATTCTCTCCGTGTCCCTGTGTGTATCTGTGATTCTCTCTGTGTCCCTGTGTGAATCTGTGATTCTCTCTGTGTTCCTGTGTATATCTGTGATTCTCTCTCTCTGTGTCCCTGTGTTTATCTGTGATTCTCTCTCTGTGTTCCAGTGTGTATCTGTGATTCTCTCTCTGTGTCCCTTTGTGTATCTGTGATTCTCTCTCTGTGTCCCTGTGTGTATCTGTGATTCTCTCTCTGTTACCCTGTGTGATTCTGTGATTCTCTCTGGGTCCCGGTGTGTATCTGTGATTCTCTCTCTGTGTGTCCCTGTGTGTATCTATGATTCTCTGTGTGTCCCTGTGTGTATCTGCGATGCTCTCACTGTGTCCCTGTGTGTATCTGTGATTCTCTCTGTGTCCCTGTGTGTATCTGTGATTCTCTCTGTGTCCCTGTGTGTATCTGTGATTCTCTCTCTGTGTGTCCCTGGTTGTATCTGTGACTCGATCTCTGTGTCCCTGTGTGTATCTCTGGTTCTCTCTCTGTGTCCCTGTGTGGATCTGTGATTCTCTCTCTGTGTTCCTGTGTGTATCTATGATTCTCTCTCTGTGTTCCTGTGTTTATCTGTGATTCTCTCTCTGTGTCCCTGTGTGTATCTGTGATTCTCTCTCCGTGTCCCTGTGTGTATCTGTGATTCTCTCTCCGTGTCCCTGTGTGTATCTGTGATTCTCTCTCTGTGTCCCTGTGTGTATCTGTGATCCTCTCTCTGTGTCCCTGTGTATATCTATGATTCTCTCTGTGTCCCTGTGTGTATCTGTGATTCTCTCTCTGTGAGTCCCTGTGTGTATCTATGATTCTCTCTCTGTGTTCCTGTGTTATTCTGTGATTCTCTCTGTGTCCCTGTGTGTATCTGTGATTCTCTCTCTGTGTGTCCCTGGGTGTATCTGTGACTCGCTCTCTGTGTCCCTCTGTGTATCTCTGATTCTCTCTCTGTGTGTCCTTGTGTATATCTGTGATTCTCTCCCTGTGTCCCTGTGTGATTCCGTGATTCTCTCTGTGTGTCCGTGTGTGTATCTGTGATTCTCGCTCTGTGTCCCTGTGTTTTTCTGAGATTCTCTCCCTGTGTCCCTGTGTGATTCTCTGATTCTCTCTGTGTCCCTGTGTGTATCTGTGAATCTGTCTCTGTGTCCTGTGTGTATCTGTGATTCTCTCTCTGTGTCCCTGTGTGATTCTGTGATTCTCTCTCTGTGTGTCCCTGTGTGTATCTGTGATTCTCTCTGTGTCCCTGTGTATATCGATGATTCTCTCTGTGTCCCTGTGTGTATCTGTGGTTCTCTCTCTGTGTGTCCCTGGATGTATCTGTGACTCGCTCTCTGTGTCCCTCTGTGTATCTCTGATTGTCTCTGTGTGTCCCTGTGTGTATCTGTGATTCTCTCGCTGTGTGTTCCTGTATGTATCTGTGATTCTCTCTCTGTGTCCCTGTGTGTGTCCGTGATTCTCTCTGTGTGTTCCTGTGTGTGTCTCTGATTCTCTCTCTGTGTTCCTGTGTCTTTCTGTGATTCTCCCTGTGTTCCTGTGTGTTTCTGTGATATTCTCTGTGTTCCTGTGTGTTTCTGTGATTCTCTCTCTGTGTGTCCCTGTGTGTACCTGTTATTCTCTCTGTGTGTCCCTGTGTGTATCTGTGATTCTCTCTCTGTGTGTCCCTGTGTGTATCTCTGATTCTCTCTCTGTGTTCCTGTGCGTATCTGTGATTCTCTCTCTGTGTCCCTGTGTGTATCTGTGATTCTCTCGCTGTGTCCCTGTGTGTACGGTGATTCTGTCTCTGTGTTCCTGTGTGGACTGTGATTCTGTCTGTGTCCCTGTGTGTATCTGTGATTCTCTCTGTGTGTCCCTGTGTGTTTCTGTGATTTTCTCTGTGTCCCTGTGTGTATCTGTGATTCTCTCTCTGTTTTCCAGTGTGTATCTGTGATTCTCTCTCTGTGTCCCTGTGTGTATCTGTGATTCTCTCTGTGTGTCCCTGTGTGTATCTGCGATTCTCTCTGTGTCCCTGTTTGTATCTGTGATTCTCTCTGTGTCCCTGTGTGAATCTGTGATTCACTCTGTGTCCCTGTGTTTATCTGTGATTCTCTCTCTGTTTTCCAGTGTGTATCTGTGATTCTCTCTCTGTGTCCCTGTGTGTATCTGTGATTCTCTCTCTGTGTCCCTGTGTGTATCTGTGATTCACTCTCTGTGTCCCTGTGTGTATCTGTGATTCTCTCTCTGTGTCCCAGTGTATATCTGTGATTCTCTCTGTGTTCCTGTGTGTATCTGTGATTCTCTCTCTGTGTGTCCCTGGGTGTATCTATGATTCTCTCTCTGTGTGTCTCTGTGTGTATCTGTGATGCTCTCTGTGTGTCCCTGTGTGTATCTGTGATTCTCTCTGTGTCCCTGTGTGTATCTGTGAGTCTCTCTCTGTGTGTCCCTGGGTGTATCTTTGATTCTCTCTCTGTGTGTCCCTGTGTGTATCTGCGATTCTCTCTGTGTCCCTGTGTGTATCTGTGATTCTCTCTGTGTCCCTGTGTGAATCTGTGATTCACTCTGTGCCCCTGTGTTTATCTGTGATTCTCTCTCTGTTTTCCAGTGTGTATCTGTGATTCTCTCTCTGTGTTCCTGTGTGTTTCTGTGATTCTCTCTGTGACCCTGTGTGTATCTGTGATTCTCTCTCTGTGTCCCTGTGTGTATCTGTGATTCACTCTCTGTGTCCCTGTGTATATCTGTGATTCTCTCCCTGTGTTCCTGTGTGTATCTGTGATTCTCCCACTGTGTCCCTGTGTATATCTGTGATTCTCTCTGTGTCCCTGTGTGTATCTGTGATTCTCTCTCTGTGTCCCTGTGAATATCTGTGATTCTCTCTGTGTCCCTGTGTGTATCTGTGAGTCTCTCTCTGTGTGTCCCTGGGTGTATCTTTGATTCTCTCTCTGTGTGTCCCTGTGTGTATCTGTGATGCTCTCTGTGTGTTCCTGTGTGTATCTGTTATTCTCTCTGTGTCCCTGTGTGTATCTGTGATTCTCTCTGTGTCCCTGTGTGAATCTGTGATTCTCTCTGTGTTCCTGTGTATATCTGTGATTCTCTCTCTCTGTGTCCCTGTGTTTATCTGTGATTCTCTCTCTGTGTTCCAGTGTGTATCTGTGATTCTCTCTCTGTGTCCCTTTGTGTATCTGTGATTCTCTCTCTGTGTCCCTGTGTGTATCTGTGATTCTCTCTCTGTTACCCTGTGTGATTCTGTGATTCTCTCTGGGTCCCGGTGTGTATCTGTGATTCTCTCTCTGTGTATCCCTGTGTGTATCTATGATTCTCTGTGTGTCCCTGTGTGTATCTGCGATGCTCTCACTGTGTCCCTGTGTGTATCTGTGATTCTCTCTGTGTCCCTGTGTGTATCTGTGATTCTCTCTGTGTCCCTGTGTGTATCTATGATTCTCTCTCTGTGTGTCCCTGGTTGTATCTGTGACTCGATCTCTGTGTCCCTGTGTGTATCTCTGGTTCTCTCTCTGTGTCCCTGTGTGGATCTGTGAATCTCTCCCTGTGTTCCTGTGTGTATCTATGATTCTCTCTCTGTGTTCCTGTGTGTTTCTGTGATTCTCTCTGTGTCGTTGTGTGTATCTGTGATTCTCTCTCCGTGTCCCTGTGTGTATCTGTGATTCTCTCTCCGTGTCCCTGTGTGTATCTGTGATTCTCTCTCTGTGTCCCTGTGTGTATCTGTGATCCTCTCTCTGTGTCCCTGTGTATATCTATGATTCTCTCTGTGTCCCTGTGTGTATCTGTGATTCTCTCTCTGTGAGTCCCTGTGTGTATCTATGATTCTCTCTCTGTGTTCCTGTGTTATTCTGTGATTCTCTCTGTGTCCCTGTGTGTATCTGTGATTCTCTCTCTGTGTGTCCCTGGGTGTATCTGTGACTCGCTCTCTGTGTCCCTCTGTGTATCTCTGATTCTCTCTCTGTGTGTCCTTGTGTATATCTGTGATTCTCTCCCTGTGTCCCTGTGTGATTCTGTGATTCACTCTCTGTGTCCCTGTGTGTATCTGTGATTCTCTCTCTGTGTCCCAGTGTATATCTGTGATTCTCTCTGTGTTCCTGTGTGTATCTGTGATTCTCTCTCTGTGTGTCCTTGGGTGTATCTATGATTCTCTCTCTGTGTGTCCTTGGGTGTATCTATGATTCTCTCTCTGTGTGTCTCTGTGTGTATCTGTGATGCTCTCTGTGTGTCCCTGTGTGTCCGTGATTCTCTCTGTGTGTTCCTGTGTGTGTCTCTGATTCTCTCTCTGTGTTCCTGTGTCTTTCTGTGATTCTCCCTGTGTTCCTGTGTGTTTCTGTGATATTCTCTGTGTTCCTGTGTGTTTCTGTGATTCTCTCTCTGTGTGTCCCTGTGTGTACCTGTTATTCTCTCTGTGTGTCCCTCTGTGTATCTGTGATTCTCTCTCTGTGTGTCCCTGTGTGTATCTCTGATTCTCTCTCTGTGTTCCTGTGCGTATCTGTGATTCTCTCTCTGTGTCCCTGTGTGTATCTGTGATTCTCTCGCTGTGTCCCTGTGTGTACGGTGATTCTGTCTCTGTGTTCCTGTGTGGACTGTGATTCTGTCTGTGTCCCTGTGTGTATCTGTGATTCTCTCTGTGTGTCCCTGTGTGTTTCTGTGATTTTCTCTGTGTCCCTGTGTGTATCTGTGATTCTCTCTCTGTTTTCCAGTGTGTATCTGTGATTCTCTCTCTGTGTCCCTGTGTGTATCTGTGATTCTCTCTGTGTGTCCCTGTGTGTATCTGCGATTCTCTCTGTGTCCCTGTGTGTATCTGTGATTCTCTCTGTGTCCCTGTGTGAATCTGTGATTCACTCTGTGTCCCTGTGTTTATCTGTGATTCTCTCTCTGTTTTCCAGTGTGTATCTGTGATTCTCTCTCTGTGTCCCTGTGTGTATCTGTGATTCTCTCTCTGTGTCCCTGTGTGTATCTGTGATTCACTCTCTGTGTCCCTGTGTGTATCTGTGATTCTCTCTCTGTGTCCCAGTGTATATCTGTGATTCTCTCTGTGTTCCTGTGTGTATCTGTGATTCTCTCTCTGTGTGTCCCTGGGTGTATCTATGATTCTCTCTCTGTGTGTCTCTGTGTGTATCTGTGATGCTCTCTGTGTGTCCCTGTGTGTATCTGTGATTCTCTCTGTGTCCCTGTGTGTATCTGTGAGTCTCTCTCTGTGTGTCCCTGGGTGTATCTTTGATTCTCTCTCTGTGTGTCCCTGTGTGTATCTGCGATTCTCTCTGTGTCCCTGTGTGTATCTGTGATTCTCTCTGTGTCCCTGTGTGAATCTGTGATTCACTCTGTGCCCCTGTGTTTATCTGTGATTCTCTCTCTGTTTTCCAGTGTGTATCTGTGATTCTCTCTCTGTGTTCCTGTGTGTTTCTGTGATTCTCTCTGTGACCCTGTGTGTATCTGTGATTCTCTCTCTGTGTCCCTGTGTGTATCTGTGATTCACTCTCTGTGTCCCTGTGTATATCTGTGATTCTCTCCCTGTGTTCCTGTGTGTATCTGTGATTCTCCCACTGTGTCCCTGTGTATATCTGTGATTCTCTCTGTGACCCTGTGTGTATCTGTGATTCTCTCTCTGTGTCCCTGTGAATATCTGTGATTCTCTCTGTGTCCCTGTGTGTATCTGTGAGTCTCTCTCTGTGTGTCCCTGGGTGTATCTTTGATTCTCTCTCTGTGTGTCCCTGTGTGTATCTGTGATGCTCTCTGTGTGTTCCTGTGTGTATCTGTTATTCTCCCTGTGTCCCTGTGTGTATCTGTGATTCTCTCTGTGTCCCTGTGTGAATCTGTGATTCTCTCTGTGTTCCTGTGTATATCTGTGATTCTCTCTCTCTGTGTCCCTGTGTTTATCTGTGATTCTCTCTCTGTGTTCCAGTGTGTATCTGTGATTCTCTCTCTGTGTCCCTTTGTGTATCTGTGATTCTCTCTCTGTGTCCCTGTGTGTATCTGTGATTCTCTCTCTGTTACCCTGTGTGATTCTGTGATTCTCTCTGGGTCCCGGTGTGTATCTGTGATTCTCTCTCTGTGTATCCCTGTGTGTATCTATGATTCTCTGTGTGTCCCTGTGTGTATCTGCGATGCTCTCACTGTGTCCCTGTGTGTATCTGTGATTCTCTCTGTGTCCCTGTGTGTATCTGTGATTCTCTCTGTGTCCCTGTGTGTATCTATGATTCTCTCTCTGTGTGTCCCTGGTTGTATCTGTGACTCGATCTCTGTGTCCCTGTGTGTATCTCTGGTTCTCTCTCTGTGTCCCTGTGTGGATCTGTGATTCTCTCTCTGTGTTCCTGTGTGTATCTATGATTCTCTCTCTGTGTTCCTGTGTGTTTCTGTGATTCTCTCTGTGTCGTTGTGTGTATCTGTGATTCTCTCTCCGTGTCCCTGTGTGTATCTGTGATTCTCTCTCCGTGTCCCTGTGTGTATCTGTGATTCTCTCTCTGTGTCCCTGTGTGTATCTGTGATCCTCTCTCTGTGTCCCTGTGTATATCTATGATTCTCTCTGTGTCCCTGTGTGTATCTGTGATTCTCTCTCTGTGAGTCCCTGTGTGTATCTATGATTCTCTCTCTGTGTTCCTGTGTTATTCTGTGATTCTCTCTGTGTCCCTGTGTGTATCTGTGATTCTCTCTCTGTGTGTCCCTGGGTGTATCTGTGACTCGCTCTCTGTGTCCCTCTGTGTATCTCTGATTCTCTCTCTGTGTGTCCTTGTGTATATCTGTGATTCTCTCCCTGTGTCCCTGTGTGATTCTGTGATTCTCTCTGTGTGTCCCTGTGTGTATCTGTGATTCTCGCTCTGTGTCCCTGTGTTTTTCTGAGATTCTCTCCCTGTGTCCCTGTGTGATTCTCTGATTCTCTCTGTGTCCCTGTGTGTATCTGTGAATCTGTCTCTGTGTCCTGTGTGTATCTGTGATTCTCTCTCTGTGTCCCTGTGTGATTCTGTGATTCTCTCTCTGTGTGTCCCTGTGTGTATCTGTGATTCTCTCTGTGTCCCTGTGTATATCGATGATTCTCTCTGTGTCCCTGTGTGTATCTGTGGTTCTCTCTCTGTGTGTCCCTGGATGTATCTGTGACTCGCTCTCTGTGTCCCTCTGTGTATCTCTGATTGTCTCTGTGTGTCCCTGTGTGTATCTGTGATTCTCTCGCTGTGTGTTCCTGTATGTATCTGTGATTCTCTCTCTGTGTCCCTGTGTGTGTCCGTGATTCTCTCTGTGTGTTCCTGTGTGTGTCTCTGATTCTCTCTCTGTGTTCCTGTGTCTTTCTGTGATTCTCCCTGTGTTCCTGTGTGTTTCTGTGATATTCTCTGTGTTCCTGTGTGTTTCTGTGATTCTCTCTCTGTGTGTCCCTGTGTGTACCTGTTATTCTCTCTGTGTGTCCCTGTGTGTATCTGTGATTCTCTCTCTGTGTGTCCCTGTGTGTATCTCTGATTCTCTCTCTGTGTTCCTGTGCGTATCTGTGATTCTCTCTCTGTGTCCCTGTGTGTATCTGTGATTCTCTCGCTGTGTCCCTGTGTGTACGGTGATTCTGTCTCTGTGTTCCTGTGTGGACTGTGATTCTGTCTGTGTCCCTGTGTGTATCTGTGATTCTCTCTGTGTGTCCCTGTGTGTTTCTGTGATTTTCTCTGTGTCCCTGTGTGTATCTGTGATTCTCTCTCTGTGTTCCGGTGTGTATCTGCGATTCTCTCTGTGTTCCTGTGTGTATCTGTGATTCTCTCTGTGACCCTGTGTGTATCTGTGATTCTCTCTCTGTGTCCCTCTGTGTATCTGTGATTCTCTCTCTGTGTTCCTGTGTGTATCTGTGATTCTCTCACTGTGTCCCTGTGTATCTCTGTGATTCTCTCTGTGTCCCTGTGTGTATCTGTGATTCTCTCTCTGTGTCCCTGTGTATATCTGTGATTCTCTCTGTGTCCCTGTGTGCATCTGTGATTCTCTCTCTGTGTGTCCCTGGGTGTATCTATGATTCTCTCTCTGTGTGTCCCTGTGTGTATCTGTGATGCTCTCTGTGTGTCCCTGTGTGTATCTGCGATTCTCTCTGTGTCCCTGTGTGTATCTGTGATTCTCTCTGTGTCCCTGTGTGAATCTGTGATTCACTCTGTGTCCCTGTGTTTATCTGTGATTCTCTCTCTGTTTTCCAGTGTGTATCTGTGATTCTCTCTCTGTGTCCCTGTGTGTATCTGTGATTCTCTCTCTGTGTCCCTGTGTGTATCTGTGATTCACTCTCTGTGTCCCTGTGTGTATCTGTGATTCTCTCTCTGTGTCCCAGTGTATATCTGTGATTCTCTCTGTGTCCCTGTGTGTATCTGTGATTCTCTCTCTGTGTGTCCCTGGGTGTATCTATGATTCTCCCTCTGTGTGTCTCTGTGTGTATCTGTGATGCTCTCTGTGTGTCCCTGTGTGTATCTGTGATTCTCTCTGTGTCCCTGTGTGTATCTGTGATTCTCTCTGTGTCCCTGTGTGAATCTGCGATTCACTCTGTGTCCCTGTGTTTATCTGTGATTCTCTATCTGTTTTCCAGTGTGTATCTGTGATTCTCTCTCTGTGTCCCTGTGTGTATCTGTGATTCTCTCTCTGTGTGTCCCTGGGTGTATCTGTGACTCGCTCCCTGTGTCCCTGTGTGTATCTCTGATTCTCTCTCTGTGTCCCTGTGTGTATCTGTGATTCTCTCTCTGTGTTCCTGTGTGTATCTATGATTCTCTCTCTGTGTTCCTGTGTGTTTCTGTGATTCACTCTGTGTCCTTGTGTGTATCTGTGATTCTCTCTCCGTGGCCCTGTGTGTATCTGTGATTCTCTCTCCGTGTCCTGTGTATGTCTGTGATTCTCTCTCTGTGTCCCTGTGTGTATCTGTGATTCTCTCTCTGTGTCCCTGTGTATATCTGTGATTCTCTCTGTGTCCCTGTGTGTATCTGTGATTCTCTCTCTGTGTCCCTGTGTATATCTGTGATTCTCTCTGTGACCCTGTGTGAATCTGTGATTCTCTCTCTGTGTGTCCCTGTGTGTATCTGTGATTCTCTCTCTGTGTCCCTGTGTGATTCTGTGATTCTCTCTGTGTCCCTGTGTGTATCTGTGATTCTCTCTCTGTGTGTCCCTGTGTGTATCTGTGATTCACTCTCTGCGTTCCTGTGTGTATCTATGATTCTCCCTGTGTGTCCCTATGTGTATCTCTGATTGTCTCTCTGTGTTCCTGTGTGTATCTGTGATTCTCTCCCTGTGTCACTGTGTGTGTCTCTGATTCTCTCTGTGTGTTCCTGTGTGTATCTTTGATTCTCTCTGTGCCCCTGTGTGTATCTGTGATTCTCTCTCTGTGCCCCTGTGTGTGTCTCTGATTCTCTCTCTGTGTCCCTGTGTGTTTCTGTGATTCTCTCTGTGTTCCTGTGTGTTTCTGTGAATTTCTCTGTGTTCCTGTGTGTATCTGTGATTCTCTCTCTGTGTGTCCCTGTGTGTATCTCTGATTCTCTCTCTGTGTTCCTGTGCGTATCTGTGATTCTCTCTCTGTGTCCCTGTGTGTATCTGTGATTCTCTCTCTGTGTGTTTCTGTGTGTATCTGTGATTCTCTCTCTGTGTCCCTGTGTGTATTTGTCATTCTCTCTCTCTGTGTTCCTGTGTGTATCTGTGGTTCTCTCTCTGGGTCCCTGTGTGTATCTGTGATTCTCTCTCTGTGTGTTCCTGTGTGTATCTGTGAATTTCTCTCTGTGTCCCTGTGTGTATCTGTTATTCTCTCTCTTTGTGTTCCTGTGTGTATCTGTGATTCTCTCTCTGTGTGTTCCTGTGTGTATCTGTGAATCTCTCTCTGTGTCCCTGTGTGTATCTGTTATTCTCTCTCTTTGTGTTCTTGTGTGTATCTGTGATTCTCTCTCTGTGTGTTCCTGTGTGTATCTGTGATTCTCTCTCTGTGTCCCTGTGTGTTTCTGTGATTTACTCTGTGTTCCTGTGTGTATCTGTGATTCTCTCTCTGGGTCCCTGTGTGTATCTGTGATTCTCTCTCTGTGTGTTCCTGTGTGTATCGGTGAATCTCTCTCTGTGTCCCTGTCTGTATCTGTTATTCTCTCATTTTGTGTTCCTGTGTGTATCTGTGAATCTCTTTCTGTGTCCCTGTGTGTATCTGTTATTCTCTCTCTTTGTGTTCTTGTGTGTATCTGTGATTCTCTCTCTGTGTGTATCTGTGATTCTCTCTCTGTGTCCCTGTGTGTTTCTGTGATTTTCTCTGTGTTCCTGTGTGTATCTGTGATTCTCTCTCTGGGTCCCTGTGTGTATCTGTGATTCTCTCTCTGTGTGTTCCTGTGTGTATCTGTGAATCTCTCTCTGTGTCCCTGTGTGTATCTGTTATTCTCTCATTTTGTGTTCTTGTGTGTATCTGTGATTCTCTCTCTGTGTGTACCTGGGTGTATCTATGATTCTCTCTCTGTGTGTCCCTGTGTGTATCTGTGATGCTCTCTGTGTGTCCCTGTGTATCTGTGATTCTCTCTGTGTCCCTGTGTGTATCTGTGATTCTCTCTGTGTCCCTGTGAGTATCTGTGATTCTCTCTGTGTCCCTGTGTGAATCTGTGATTCACTCTGTGTCCCTGTGTTTATCTGTGATTCTCTATCTGTGTTCCAGTGTGTATCTGTGATTCTCTCTCTGTGTTCCTGTGTGTATCTGTGATTCTCTCTCTGTGTCCCTGTGTGTATCTGTGATTCTCTCTCTGTGTCCCTGTGTGTATCTGTGATTCTCTCTCTGTGTTCCTGTGTGTATCTATGATTCTCTCTCTGTGTTCCTGTGTGTTTCTGTGATTCTCTCTGTGTCCTTGTGTGTATCTGTGATTCTCTCTCCGTGTCCCTGTGTGTATCTGTGATTCTCACTCTGTGTCCTTTGTATGTCTGTGATTCTCTTTCGGTGTCCCTGTGTGTATCTGTGATTCTCTCTCTGTGTCCCTGTGTATATCTGTGATTCTCTCTGTGTCCCTGTGTGTATCTGTGATTCTCTCTCTGTGTGTTCCTGTGTGTATCTGTGAATCTCTCTCTGTGTCCCTGTGTGTATCTGTTATTCTCTCATTTGGTGTCCCTGTGTGTATCTGTGATTCTCTCTCTGTGTCCCTGTGTGTATCTGTGATTCTCTCTCTGTGTCCCTGTGAATATCTGTGATTCTCTCTGTGTCCCTGTGTGTATCTGTGAGTCTCTCTCTGTGTGTCCCTGGGTGTATCTTTGATTCTCTCTCTGTGTGTCCCTGTGTGTATCTGTGATGCTCTCTGTGTGTTCCTGTGTGTATCTGTTATTCTCTCTGTGTCCCTGTGTGTATCTGTGATTCTCTCTGTGTCCCTGTGTGAATCTGTGATTCTCTCTGTGTTCCTGTGTATATCTGTGATTCTCTCTCTCTGTGTCCCTGTGTTTATCTGTGATTCTCTCTCTGTGTTCCAGTGTGTATCTGTGATTCTCTCTCTGTGTCCCTTTGTGTATCTGTGATTCTCTCTCTGTGTCCCTGTGTGTATCTGTTATTCTCTCTCTGTTACCCTGTGTGATTCTGTGATTCTCTCTGAGTCCCGGTGTGTATCTGTGATTCTCTCTCTGTGTGTCCCTGTGTGTATCTATGATTCTCTGTGTGTCCCTGTGTGTATCTGCGATGCTCTCACTGTGTCCCTGTGTGTATCTGTGATTCTCTCTGTGTCCCTGTGTGTATCTGTGATTCTCTCTGTGTCCCTGTGTGTATCTGTGATTCTCTCTCTGTGTGTCCCTGGTTGTATCTGTGACTCGATCTCTGTGTCCCTGTGTGTATCTCTGGTTCTCTCTCTGTGTCCCTGTGTGGATCTGTGATTCTCTCTCTGTGTTCCTGTGTGTATCTATGATTCTCTCTCTGTGTTCCTGTGTGTTTCTGTGATTCTCTCTGTGTCGTTGTGTGTATCTGTGATTCTCTCTCCGTGTCCCTGTGTGTATCTGTGATTCTCTCTCCGTGTCCCTGTGTGTATCTGTGATTCTCTCTCTGTGTCCCTGTGTGTATCTGTGATCCTCTCTCTGTGTCCCTGTGTATATCTATGATTCTCTCTGTGTCCCTGTGTGTATCTGTGATTCTCTCTCTGTGAGTCCCTGTGTGTATCTATGATTCTCTCTCTGTGTTCCTGTGTTATTCTGTGATTCTCTTTGTGTCCCTGTGTGTATCTGTGATTCTCTCTCTGTGTGTCCCTGGGTGTATCTGTGACTCGCTCTCTGTGTCCCTCTGTGTATCTCTGATTCTCTCTCTGTGTGTCCTTGTGTATATCTGTGATTCTCTCCCTGTGTCCCTGTGTGATTCTGTGATTCTCTCTGTGTGTCCCTGTGTGTATCTGTGATTCTCGCTCTGTGTCCCTGTGTTTTTCTGAGATTCTCTCCCTGTGTCCCTGTGTGATTCTCTGATTCTCTCTGTGTCCCTGTGTGTATCTGTGAATCTGTCTCTGTGTCCTGTGTGTATCTGTGATTCTCTCTCTGTGTCCCTGTGTGATTCTGTGATTCTCTCTCTGTGTGTCCCTGTGTGTATCTGTGATTCTCTCTGTGTCCCTGTGTATATCGATGATTCTCTCTGTGTCCCTGTGTGTATCTGTGGTTCTCTCTCTGTGTGTCCCTGGATGTATCTGTGAATCGCTCTCTGTGTCCCTCTGTGTATCTCTGATTGTCTCTGTGTGTCCCTGTGTGTATCTGTGATTCTCTCGCTGTGTGTTCCTGTATGTATCTGTGATTCTCTCTCTGTGTCCCTGTGTGTGTCCGTGATTCTCTCTGTGTGTTCCTGTGTGTGTCTCTGATTCTCTCTCTGTGTTCCTGTGTCTTTCTGTGATTCTCCCTGTGTTCCTGTGTGTTTCTGTGATATTCTCTGTGTTCCTGTGTGTATCTCTGATTCTCTCTCTGTGTTCCTGTGCGTATCTGTGATTCTCTCTCTGTGTCCCTGTGTGTATCTGTGATTCTCTCGCTGTGTCCCTGTGTGTACGGTGATTCTGTCTCTGTGTTCCTGTGTGGACTGTGATTCTGTCTGTGTCCCTGTGTGTATCTGTGATTCTCTCTGTGTGTCCCTGTGTGTTTCTGTGATTTTCTCTGTGTCCCTGTGTGTATCTGTGATTCTCTCTCTGTGTTCCGGTGTGTATCTGCGATTCTCTCTGTGTTCCTGTGTGTATCTGTGATTCTCTCTGTGACCCTGTGTGTATCTGTGATTCTCTCTCTGTGTCCCTCTGTGTATCTGTGATTCTCTCTCTGTGTTCCTGTGTGTATCTGTGATTCTCTCACTGTGTCCCTGTGTATCTCTGTGATTCTCTCTGTGTCCCTGTGTGTATCTGTGATTCTCTCTCTGTGTCCCTGTGTATATCTGTGATTCTCTCTGTGTCCCTGTGTGCATCTGTGATTCTCTCTCTGTGTGTCCCTGGGTGTATCTATGATTCACTCTCTGTGTGTCCCTGTGTGTATCTGTGATGCTCTCTGTGTGTCCCTGTGTGTATCTGCGATTCTCTCTGTGTCCCTGTGTGTATCTGTGATTCTCTCTGTGTCCCTGTGTGAATCTGTGATTCACTCTGTGTCCCTGTGTTTATCTGTGATTCTCTCTCTGTTTTCCAGTGTGTATCTGTGATTCTCTCTCTGTGTCCCTGTGTGTATCTGTGATTCTCTCTCTGTGTCCCTGTGTGTATCTGTGATTCACTCTCTGTGTCCCTGTGTGTATCTGTGATTCTCTCTCTGTGTCCCAGTGTATATCTGTGATTCTCTCTGTGTCCCTGTGTGTATCTGTGATTCTCTCTCTGTGTGTCCCTGGGTGTATCTATGATTCTCTCTCTGTGTGTCTCTGTGTGTATCTGTGATGCTCTCTGTGTGTCCCTGTGTGTATCTGTGATTCTCTCTGTGTCCCTGTGTGTATCTGTGATTCTCTCTGTGTCCCTGTGTGAATCTGCGATTCACTCTGTGTCCCTGTGTTTATCTGTGATTCTCTATCTGTTTTCCAGTGTGTATCTGTGATTCTCTCTCTGTGTCCCTGTGTGTATCTGTGATTCTCTCTCTGTGTGTCCCTGGGTGTATCTGTGACTCGCTCCCTGTGTCCCTGTGTGTATCTCTGATTCTCTCTCTGTGTCCCTGTGTGTATCTGTGATTCTCTCTCTGTGTTCCTGTGTGTATCTATGATTCTCTCTCTGTGTTCCTGTGTGTTTCTGTGATTCACTCTGTGTCCTTGTGTGTATCTGTGATTCTCTCTCCGTGGCCCTGTGTGTATCTGTGATTCTCTCTCCGTGTCCTGTGTATGTCTGTGATTCTCTCTCTGTGTCCCTGTGTGTATCTGTGATTCTCTCTCTGTGTCCCTGTGTATATCTGTGATTCTCTCTGTGTCCCTGTGTGTATCTGTGATTCTCTCTCTGTGTCCCTGTGTATATCTGTGATTCTCTCTGTGACCCTGTGTGAATCTGTGATTCTCTCTCTGTGTGTCCCTGTGTGTATCTGTGATTCTCTCTCTGTGTCCCTGTGTGATTCTGTGATTCTCTCTGTGTCCCTGTGTGTATCTCTGATTCTCTCTCTGTGTGTCCCTGTGTGTATCTGTGACTCGCTCTCTGTGTCCCTGTGTGTATCTGTGATTCTCTCTCTGTGTCCCTGTGTGTATCTGTGATTCTCTCTCTGTGTGTCCCTGTGTGTATCTGTGATTCACTCTCTGCGTTCCTGTGTGTATCTGTGATTCTCCCTGTGTGTCCCTATGTGTATCTCTGATTCTCTCTCTGTGTTCCTGTGTGTATCTGTGATTCTCTCCCTGTGTCACTGTGTGTGTCTCTGATTCTCTCTGTGTGTTCCTGTGTGTATCTTTGATTCTCTCTGTGCCCCTGTGTGTATCTGTGATTCTCTCTCTGTGCCCCTGTGTGTGTCTCTGATTCTCTCTCTGTGTCCCTGTGTGTTTCTGTGATTCTCTCTGTGTTCCTGTGTGTTTCTGTGAATTTCTCTGTGTTCCTGTGTGTATCTGTGATTCTCTCTCTGGGTCCCTGTGTGTATCTGTGATTCTCTCTCTGTGTGTTCCTGTGTGTATCTGTGAATTTCTCTCTGTGTCCCTGTGTGTATCTGTTATTCTCTCTCTTTGTGTTCCTGTGTGTATCTGTGATTCTCTCTCTGTGTGTTCCTGTGTGTATCTGTGAATCTCTCTCTGTGTCCCTGTGTGTATCTGTTATTCTCTCTCTTTGTGTTCTTGTGTGTATCTGTGATTCTCTCTCTGTGTGTTCCTGTGTGTATCTGTGATTCTCTCTCTGTGTCCCTGTGTGTTTCTGTGATTTACTCTGTGTTCCTGTGTGTATCTGTGATTCTCTCTCTGGGTCCCTGTGTGTATCTGTGATTCTCTCTCTGTGTGTTCCTGTGTGTATCGGTGAATCTCTGTCTGTGTCCCTGTGTGTATCTGTTATTCTCTCATTTTGTGTTCCTGTGTGTATCTGTGAATCTCTTTCTGTGTCCCTGTGTGTATCTGTTATTCTCTCTCTTTGTGTTCTTGTGTGTATCTGTGATTCTCTCTCTGTGTGTATCTGTGATTCTCTCTCTGTGTCCCTGTGTGTTTCTGTGATTTTCTCTGTGTTCCTGTGTGTATCTGTGATTCTCTCTCTGGGTCCCTGTGTGTATCTGTGATTCTCTCTCTGTGTGTTCCTGTGTGTATCTGTGAATCTCTCTCTGTGTCCCTGTGTGTATCTGTTATTCTCTCATTTTGTGTTCTTGTGTGTATCTGTGATTCTCTCTCTGTGTGTACCTGGGTGTATCTATGATTCTCTCTCTGTGTGTCCCTGTGTGTATCTGTGATGCTCTCTGTGTGTCCCTGTGTATCTGTGATTCTCTCTGTGTCCCTGTGTGTATCTGTGATTCTCTCTGTGTCCCTGTGTGTATCTGTGATTCTCTCTGTGTCCCTGTGTGAATCTGTGATTCACTCTGTGTCCCTGTGTTTATCTGTGATTCTCTATCTGTGTTCCAGTGTGTATCTGTGATTCTCTCTCTGTGTTCCTGTGTGTATCTGTGATTCTCTCTCTGTGTCCCTGTGTGTATCTGTGATTCTCTCTCTGTGTCCCTGTGTGTATCTGTGATTCTCTCTCTGTGTTCCTGTGTGTATCTATGATTCTCTCTCTGTGTTCCTGTGTGTTTCTGTGATTCTCTCTGTGTCCTTGTGTGTATCTGTGATTCTCTCTCCGTGTCCCTGTGTGTATCTGTGATTCTCACTCTGTGTCCTTTGTATGTCTGTGATTCTCTTTCGGTGTCCCTGTGTGTATCTGTGATTCTCTCTCTGTGTCCCTGTGTATATCTGTGATTCTCTCTGTGTCCCTGTGTGTATCTGTGATTCTCTCTCTGTGTGTTCCTGTGTGTATCTGTGAATCTCTCTCTGTGTCCCTGTGTGTATCTGTTATTCTCTCATTTTGTGTTCTTGTGTGTATCTGTGATTCTCTCTCTGTGTGTACCTGGGTGTATCTATGATTCTCTCTCTGTGTGTCCCTGTGTGTATCTGTGATGCTCTCTGTGTGTCCCTGTGTATCTGTGATTCTCTCTGTGTCCCTGTGTGTATCTGTGATTCTCTCTGTGTCCCTGTGTGTATCTGTGATTCTCTCTGTGTCCCTGTGTGTATCTGTGATTCTCTCTCTGTGTGTCCCTGGTTGTATCTGTGACTCGATCTCTGTGTCCCTGTGTGTATCTCTGGTTCTCTCTCTGTGTCCCTGTGTGGATCTGTGATTCTCTCTCTGTGTTCCTGTGTGTATCTATGATTCTCTCTCTGTGTTCCTGTGTGTTTCTGTGATTCTCTCTGTGTCGTTGTGTGTATCTGTGATTCTCTCTCCGTGTCCCTGTGTGTATCTGTGATTCTCTCTCCGTGTCCCTGTGTGTATCTGTGATTCTCTCTCTGTGTCCCTGTGTGTATCTGTGATCCTCTCTCTGTGTCCCTGTGTATATCTATGATTCTCTCTGTGTCCCTGTGTGTATCTGTGATTCTCTCTCTGTGAGTCCCTGTGTGTATCTATGATTCTCTCTCTGTGTTCCTGTGTTATTCTGTGATTCTCTCTGTGTCCCTGTGTGTATCTGTGATTCTCTCTCTGTGTGTCCCTGGGTGTATCTGTGACTCGCTCTCTGTGTCCCTCTGTGTATCTCTGATTCTCTCTCTGTGTGTCCTTGTGTATATCTGTGATTCTCTCCCTGTGTCCCTGTGTGATTCTGTGATTCTCTCTGTGTGTCCCTGTGTGTATCTGTGATTCTCGCTCTGTGTCCCTGTGTTTTTCTGAGATTCTCTCCCTGTGTCCCTGTGTGATTCTCTGATTCTCTCTGTGTCCCTGTGTGTATCTGTGAATCTGTCTCTGTGTCCTGTGTGTATCTGTGATTCTCTCTCTGTGTCCCTGTGTGATTCTGTGATTCTCTCTCTGTGTGTCCCTGTGTGTATCTGTGATTCTCTCTGTGTCCCTGTGTATATCGATGATTCTCTCTGTGTCCCTGTGTGTATCTGTGGTTCTCTCTCTGTGTGTCCCTGGATGTATCTGTGAATCGCTCTCTGTGTCCCTCTGTGTATCTCTGATTGTCTCTGTGTGTCCCTGTGTGTATCTGTGATTCTCTCGCTGTGTGTTCCTGTATGTATCTGTGATTCTCTCTCTGTGTCCCTGTGTGTGTCCGTGATTCTCTCTGTGTGTTCCTGTGTGTGTCTCTGATTCTCTCTCTGTGTTCCTGTGTCTTTCTGTGATTCTCCCTGTGTTCCTGTGTGTTTCTGTGATATTCTCTGTGTTCCTGTGTGTATCTCTGATTCTCTCTCTGTGTTCCTGTGCGTATCTGTGATTCTCTCTCTGTGTCCCTGTGTGTATCTGTGATTCTCTCGCTGTGTCCCTGTGTGTACGGTGATTCTGTCTCTGTGTTCCTGTGTGGACTGTGATTCTGTCTGTGTCCCTGTGTGTATCTGTGATTCTCTCTGTGTGTCCCTGTGTGTTTCTGTGATTTTCTCTGTGTCCCTGTGTGTATCTGTGATTCTCTCTCTGTGTTCCGGTGTGTATCTGCGATTCTCTCTGTGTTCCTGTGTGTATCTGTGATTCTCTCTGTGACCCTGTGTGTATCTGTGATTCTCTCTCTGTGTCCCTCTGTGTATCTGTGATTCTCTCTCTGTGTTCCTGTGTGTATCTGTGATTCTCTCACTGTGTCCCTGTGTATCTCTGTGATTCTCTCTGTGTCCCTGTGTGTATCTGTGATTCTCTCTCTGTGTCCCTGTGTATATCTGTGATTCTCTCTGTGTCCCTGTGTGCATCTGTGATTCTCTCTCTGTGTGTCCCTGGGTGTATCTATGATTCACTCTCTGTGTGTCCCTGTGTGTATCTGTGATGCTCTCTGTGTGTCCCTGTGTGTATCTGCGATTCTCTCTGTGTCCCTGTGTGTATCTGTGATTCTCTCTGTGTCCCTGTGTGAATCTGTGATTCACTCTGTGTCCCTGTGTTTATCTGTGATTCTCTCTCTGTTTTCCAGTGTGTATCTGTGATTCTCTCTCTGTGTCCCTGTGTGTATCTGTGATTCTCTCTCTGTGTCCCTGTGTGTATCTGTGATTCACTCTCTGTGTCCCTGTGTGTATCTGTGATTCTCTCTCTGTGTCCCAGTGTATATCTGTGATTCTCTCTGTGTCCCTGTGTGTATCTGTGATTCTCTCTCTGTGTGTCCCTGGGTGTATCTATGATTCTCTCTCTGTGTGTCTCTGTGTGTATCTGTGATGCTCTCTGTGTGTCCCTGTGTGTATCTGTGATTCTCTCTGTGTCCCTGTGTGTATCTGTGATTCTCTCTGTGTCCCTGTGTGAATCTGCGATTCACTCTGTGTCCCTGTGTTTATCTGTGATTCTCTATCTGTTTTCCAGTGTGTATCTGTGATTCTCTCTCTGTGTCCCTGTGTGTATCTGTGATTCTCTCTCTGTGTGTCCCTGGGTGTATCTGTGACTCGCTCCCTGTGTCCCTGTGTGTATCTCTGATTCTCTCTCTGTGTCCCTGTGTGTATCTGTGATTCTCTCTCTGTGTTCCTGTGTGTATCTATGATTCTCTCTCTGTGTTCCTGTGTGTTTCTGTGATTCACTCTGTGTCCTTGTGTGTATCTGTGATTCTCTCTCCGTGGCCCTGTGTGTATCTGTGATTCTCTCTCCGTGTCCTGTGTATGTCTGTGATTCTCTCTCTGTGTCCCTGTGTGTATCTGTGATTCTCTCTCTGTGTCCCTGTGTATATCTGTGATTCTCTCTGTGTCCCTGTGTGTATCTGTGATTCTCTCTCTGTGTCCCTGTGTATATCTGTGATTCTCTCTGTGACCCTTTGTGAATCTGTGATTCTCTCTCTGTGTGTCCCTGTGTGTATCTGTGATTCTCTCTCTGTGTCCCTGTGTGATTCTGTGATTCTCTCTGTGTCCCTGTGTGTATCTCTGATTCTCTCTCTGTGTGTCCCTGTGTGTATCTGTGACTCGCTCTCTGTGTCCCTGTGTGTATCTGTGATTCTCTCTCTGTGTCCCTGTGTGTATCTGTGATTCTCTCTCTGTGTGTCCCTGTGTGTATCTGTGATTCACTCTCTGCGTTCCTGTGTGTATCTGTGATTCTCCCTGTGTGTCCCTATGTGTATCTCTGATTCTCTCTCTGTGTTCCTGTGTGTATCTGTGATTCTCTCCCTGTGTCACTGTGTGTGTCTCTGATTCTCTCTGTGTGTTCCTGTGTGTATCTTTGATTCTCTCTGTGCCCCTGTGTGTATCTGTGATTCTCTCTCTGTGCCCCTGTGTGTGTCTCTGATTCTCTCTCTGTGTCCCTGTGTGTTTCTGTGATTCTCTCTGTGTTCCTGTGTGTTTCTGTGAATTTCTCTGTGTTCCTGTGTGTATCTGTGATTCTCTCTCTGGGTCCCTGTGTGTATCTGTGATTCTCTCTCTGTGTGTTCCTGTGTGTATCTGTGAATTTCTCTCTGTGTCCCTGTGTGTATCTGTTATTCTCTCTCTTTGTGTTCCTGTGTGTATCTGTGATTCTCTCTCTGTGTGTTCCTGTGTGTATCTGTGAATCTCTCTCTGTGTCCCTGTGTGTATCTGTTATTCTCTCTCTTTGTGTTCTTGTGTGTATCTGTGATTCTCTCTCTGTGTGTTCCTGTGTGTATCTGTGATTCTCTCTCTGTGTCCCTGTGTGTTTCTGTGATTTACTCTGTGTTCCTGTGTGTATCTGTGATTCTCTCTCTGGGTCCCTGTGTGTATCTGTGATTCTCTCTCTGTGTGTTCCTGTGTGTATCGGTGAATCTCTCTCTGTGTCCCTGTGTGTATCTGTTATTCTCTCATTTTGTGTTCCTGTGTGTATCTGTGAATCTCTTTCTGTGTCCCTGTGTGTATCTGTTATTCTCTCTCTTTGTGTTCTTGTGTGTATCTGTGATTCTCTCTCTGTGTGTATCTGTGATTCTCTCTCTGTGTCCCTGTGTGTTTCTGTGATTTTCTCTGTGTTCCTGTGTGTATCTGTGATTCTCTCTCTGGGTCCCTGTGTGTATCTGTGATTCTCTCTCTGTGTGTTCCTGTGTGTATCTGTGAATCTCTCTCTGTGTCCCTGTGTGTATCTGTTATTCTCTCATTTTGTGTTCTTGTGTGTATCTGTGATTCTCTCTCTGTGTGTACCTGGGTGTATCTATGATTCTCTCTCTGTGTGTCCCTGTGTGTATCTGTGATGCTCTCTGTGTGTCCCTGTGTATCTGTGATTCTCTCTGTGTCCCTGTGTGTATCTGTGATTCTCTCTGTGTCCCTGTGTGTATCTGTGATTCTCTCTGTGTCCCTGTGTGAATCTGTGATTCACTCTGTGTCCCTGTGTTTATCTGTGATTCTCTATCTGTGTTCCAGTGTGTATCTGTGATTCTCTCTCTGTGTTCCTGTGTGTATCTGTGATTCTCTCTCTGTGTCCCTGTGTGTATCTGTGATTCTCTCTCTGTGTCCCTGTGTGTATCTGTGATTCTCTCTCTGTGTTCCTGTGTGTATCTATGATTCTCTCTCTGTGTTCCTGTGTGTTTCTGTGATTCTCTCTGTGTCCTTGTGTGTATCTGTGATTCTCTCTCCGTGTCCCTGTGTGTATCTGTGATTCTCACTCTGTGTCCTTTGTATGTCTGTGATTCTCTTTCGGTGTCCCTGTGTGTATCTGTGATTCTCTCTCTGTGTCCCTGTGTATATCTGTGATTCTCTCTGTGTCCCTGTGTGTATCTGTGATTCTCTCTCTGTGTGTTCCTGTGTGTATCTGTGAATCTCTCTCTGTGTCCCTGTGTGTATCTGTTATTCTCTCATTTTGTGTTCTTGTGTGTATCTGTGATTCTCTCTCTGTGTGTACCTGGGTGTATCTATGATTCTCTCTCTGTGTGTCCCTGTGTGTATCTGTGATGCTCTCTGTGTGTCCCTGTGTATCTGTGATTCTCTCTGTGTCCCTGTGTGTATCTGTGATTCTCTCTGTGTCCCTGTGTGTATCTGTGATTCTCTCTGTGTCCCTGCGTGAATCTGTGATTCACTCTGTGTTCCTGTGTGTATCTGTGATTCTCTCTCTGGGTCCCTGTGTGTATCTGTGATTCTCTCTCTGTGTGTTCCTGTGTGTATCTGTGAATCTCTCTCTGTGTCCCTGTGTGTATCTGTTATTCTCTCATTTTGTGTTCCTGTGTGTATCTGTGAATCTCTCTCTGTGTCCCTGTGTGTATCTGTTATTCTCTCTCTTTGTGTTCTTGTGTGTATCTGTGATTCTCTCTCTGTGTGTTCCTGTGTGTATCTGTGATTCTCTCTCTGTGTCCCTGTGTGTTTCTGTGATTTTCTCTGTGTTCCTGTGTGTATCTGTGATTCTCTCTCTGTGTCCCTGTGTGTATCTGTTATTCTCTCATTTTGTGTTCTTGTGTGTATCTGTGATTCTCTCTCTGTGTGTACCTGGGTGTATCTATGATTCTCTCTCTGTGTGTCCCTGTGTGTATCTGTGATGCTCTCTGTGTGTCCCTGTGTATCTGTGATTCTCTCTGTGTCCCTGTGTGTATCTGTGATTCTCTCCGTGTCCCTGTGTGTATCTGTGATTCTCTCTCTGTGTCCCTGTGTGTATCTGTGATTCTCTCTCTGTTACCCTGTGTGATTCTGTGATTCTCTCTGGGTCCCGGTGTGTATCTGTGATTCTCTCTCTGTGTGTCCCTGTGTGTATCTATGATTCTCTGTGTGTCCCTGTGTGTATCTGCGATGCTCTCACTGTGTCCCTGTGTGTATCTGTGATTCTCTCTGTGTCCCTGTGTGTATCTGTGATTCTCTCTGTGTCCCTGTGTGTATCTGTGATTCTCTCTCTGTGTGTCCCTGGTTGTATCTGTGACTCGATCTCTGTGTCCCTGTGTGTATCTCTGGTTCTCTCTCTGTGTCCCTGTGTGGATCTGTGATTCTCTCTCTTTGTTCCTGTGTGTATCTATGATTCTCTCTCTGTGTTCCTGTGTGTTTCTGTGATTCTCTCTGTGTCGTTGTGTGTATCTGTGATTCTCTCTCCGTGTCCCTGTGTGTATCTGTGATTCTCTCTCCGTGTCCCTGTGTGTATCTGTGATTCTCTCTCTGTGTCCCTGTGTGTATCTGTGATCCTCTCTCTGTGTCCCTGTGTATATCTATGATTCTCTCTGTGTCCCTGTGTGTATCTGTGATTCTCTCTCTGTGAGTCCCTGTGTGTATCTATGATTCTCTCTCTGTGTTCCTGTGTTATTCTGTGATTCTCTCTGTGTCCCTGTGTGTATCTGTGATTCTCTCTCTGTGTGTCCCTGGGTGTATCTGTGACTCGCTCTCTGTGTCCCTCTGTGTATCTCTGATTCTCTCTCTGTGTGTCCTTGTGTATATCTGAGATTCTCTCCCTGTGTCCCTGTGTGATTCTCTGATTCTCTCTGTGTCCCTGTGTGTATCTGTGAATCTGTCTCTGTGTCCTGCGTGTATCTGTGATTCTCTCTCTGTGTCTCTGTGTGATTCTGTGATTCTCTCTCTGTGTGTCCCTGTGTGTATCTGTGATTCTCTCTGTGTCCCTGTGTATATCGATGATTCTCTCTGTGTCCCTGTGTGCATCTGTGATTCTCTCTCTGTGTGTCCCTGAATGTATCTGTGACTCGCTCTCTGTGTCCCTCTGTGTATCTCTGATTGTCTCTGCGTGTCCCTGTGTGTATCTGTGATTCTCTCGCTGTGTGTTCCTGTATGTATCTGTGATTCTCTCTCTGTGTCCCTGTGTGTGTCCGTGATTCTCTCTGTGTGTTCCTGTGTGTGTCTCTGATTCTCTCTCTGTGTTCCTGTGTCTTTCTGTGATTCTCCCTGTGTTCCTGTGTGTTTCTGTGATATTCTCTGTGTTCCTGTGTGTTTCTGTGATTCTCTCTCTGTGTGTCCCTGTGTGTACCTGTTATTCTCTCTGTGTGTCCCTGTGTGTATCTGTGATTCTCTCTCTGTGTGTCCCTGTGTGTATCTCTGATTCTCTCTCTGTGTTCCTGTGCGTATCTGTGATTCTCTCTCTGTGTCCCTGTGTGTATCTGTGATTCTCTCGCTGTGTCCCTGTGTGTACGGTGATTCTGTCTCTGTGTTCCTGTGTGGACTGTGATTCTGTCTGTGTCCCTGTGTGTATCTGAGATTCTCTCTGTGTGTCCCTGTGTGTTTCTGTGATTTTCTCTGTGTCCCTGTGTGTATCTGTGATTCTCTCTCTGTGTTCCGGTGTATATCTGCGATTCTCTCTGTGTTCCTGTGTGTATCTGTGATTCTCTCTGTGACCCTGTGTGTATCTGTGATTCTCTCTCTGTGTCCCTGTGTGTATCTGTGATTCTCTCTCTGTGTTCCTGTGTGTATCTGTGATTCTCTCACTGTGTCCCTGTGTATCTCTGTGATTCTCTCTGTGTCCCTGTGTGTATCTGTGATTCTCTCTCTGTGTCCCTGTGTATATCTGTGATTCTCTCTATGTCCCTGTGTGCATCTGTGATTCTCTCTCTGTGTGTCCCTGGGTGTATCTATGATTCTCTCTCTGTGTGTCCCTGTGTGTATCTGTGATGCTCTCTGTGTGTCCCTGTGTGTATCTGCGATTCTCTCTGTGTCCCTGTGTGTATCTGTGATTCTCTCTGTGTTCCTGTGTGTTTCTGTGATTTTCTCTGTGTTCCTGTGTATATCTGTGATTCTCTCTCTGTGTGTCCCTGTGTGTATCTCTGATTCTCTCTCTGTGTTCCTGTGCGTATCTGTGATTCTCTCTCTGTGTCCCTGTGTGTATCTGTGATTCTCTCTCTGTGTGTCCCTGGGTGTATCTGTGACTCGCTCCCTGTGTCCCTGTGTGTATCTCTGATTCTCTCTCTGTGTCCCTGTGTGTATCTGTGATTCTCTCTCTGTGTTCCTGTGTGTATCTATGATTCTCTCTCTGTGTTCCTGTGTGTTTCTGTGATTCACTCTGTGTCCTTGTGTGTATCTGTGATTCTCTCTCCGTGGCCCTGTGTGTATCTGTGATTCTCTCTCCGTGTCCTGTGTATGTCTGTGATTCTCTCTCTGTGTCCCTGTGTGTATCTGTGATTCTCTCTCTGTGTCCCTGTGTATATCTGTGATTCTCTCTGTGTCCCTGTGTGTATCTGTGATTCTCTCTCTGTGTCCCTGTGTATATCTGTGATTCTCTCTGTGACCCTGTGTGAATCTGTGATTCTCTCTCTGTGTGTCCCTGTGTGTATCTGTGATTCTCTCTCTGTGTCCCTGTGTGAATCTGTGATTCTCTCTGTGTCCCTGTGTGTATCTCTGATTCTCTCTCTCTGTGTCCCTGGGTGTATCTGTGACTCGCTCTCTGTGTCCCTGTGTGTATCTGTGATTCTCTCTCTGTGTCCCTGTGTGTATCTGTGATTCTCTCTCTGTGTGTCCCTGTGTGTATCTGTGATTCACTCTCTGCGTTCCTGTGTGTATCTGTGATTCTCCCTGTGTGTCCCTATGTGTATCTCTGATTCTCTCTCTGTGTTCCTGTGTGTATCTGTGATTCTCTCCCTGTGTCACTGTGTGTGTCTCTGATTCTCTCTGTGTGTTCCTGTGTGTATCTTTGATTCTCTCTGTGCCCCTGTGTGTATCTGTGATTCTCTCTCTGTGCCCCTATGTGTTTCTGTGATTCTCTCTGTGTTCCTGTGTGTTTCTGTGATTTTCTCTGTGTTCCTGTGTATATCTGTGATTCTCTCTCTGTGTGTCCCTGTGTGTATCTCTGATTCTCTCTCTGTGTTCCTGTGCGTATCTGTGATTCTCTCTCTGTGTCCCTGTGTGCATCTGTGATTCTCTCTCTGTGTGTCCCTGAATGTATCTGTGACTCGCTCTCTGTGTCCCTCTGTGTATCTCTGATTGTCTCTGCGTGTCCCTGTGTGTATCTGTGATTCTCTCGCTGTGTGTTCCTGTATGTATCTGTGATTCTCTCTCTGTGTCCCTGTGTGTGTCCGTGATTCTCTCTGTGTGTTCCTGTGTGTGTCTCTCATTCTCTCTCTGTGTTCCTGTGTCTTTCTGTGATTCTCCCTGTGTTCCTGTGTGTTTCTGTGATATTCTCTGTGTTCCTGTGTGTTTCTGAGATTCTCTCTCTGTGTGTCCCTGTGTGTACCTGTTATTCTCTCTGTGTGTCCCTGTGTGTATCTGTGATTCTCTCTCTGTGTGTCCCTGTGTGTATCTCTGATTCTCTCTCTGTGTTCCTGTGCGTATCTGTGATTCTCTCTCTGTGTCCCTGTGTGTATCTGTGATTCTCTCGCTGTGTCCCTGTGTGTACGGTGATTCTGTCTCTGTGTTCCTGTGTGGACTGTGATTCTGTCTGTGTCCCTGTGTGTATCTGTGATTCTCTCTGTGTGTCCCTGTGTGTTTCTGTGATTTTCTCTGTGTCCCTGTGTGTATCTGTGATTCTCTCTCTGTGTTCCGGTGTGTATCTGCGATTCTCTCTGTGTTCCTGTGTGTATCTGTGATTCTCTCTGTGACCCTGTGTGTATCTGTGATTCTCTCTCTGTGTCCCTGTGTGTATCTGTGATTCTCTCTCTGTGTTCCTGTGTGTATCTGTGATTCTCTCACTGTGTCCCTGTGTATCTCTGTGATTCTCTCTGTGTCCCTGTGTGTATCTGTGATTCTCTCTCTGTGTCCCTGTGTATATCTGTGATTCTCTCTATGTCCCTGTGTGCATCTGTGATTCTCTCTCTGTGTGTCCCTGGGTGTATCTATGATTCTCTCTCTGTGTGTCCCTGTGTGTATCTGTGATGCTCTCTGTGTGTCCCTGTGTGTATCTGCGATTCTCTCTGTGTCCCTGTGTGTATCTGTGATTCTCTCTGAGTCCCTGTGTGAATCTGTGATTCACTCTGTGTCCCTGTGTTTATCTGTGATTCTCTCTCTGTTTTCCAGTGTGTATCTGTGATTCTCTCTCTGTGTCCCTGTGTGTATCTGTGATTCTCTCTCTGTGTCCCTGTGTGTATCTGTGATTCACTCTCTGTGTCCCTGTGTGTATCTGTGATTCTCTCTCTGTGTCCCAGTGTATATCTGTGATTCTCTCTGTGTCCCTGTGTGTATCTGTGATTCTCTCTCTGTGTGTCCCTGGGTGTATCTATGATTCTCTCTCTGTGTGTCTCTGTGTGTATCTGTGATGCTCTCTGTGTGTCCCTGTGTGTATCTGTGATTATCTCTGTGTCCCTGTGTGTATCTGTGATTCTCTCTGTGTCCCTGTGTGAATCTGCGATTCACTCTGTGTCCCTGTGTTTATCTGTGATTCTCTATCTGTTTTCCAGTGTGTATCTGTGATTCTCTCTCTGTGTCCCTGTGTGTATCTGTGATTCTCTCTCTGTGTGTCCCTGGGTGTATCTGTGACTCGCTCCCTGTGTCCCTGTGTGTATCTCTGATTCTCTCTCTGTGTCCCTGTGTGTATCTGTGATTCTCTCTCTGTGTTCCTGTGTGTATCTATGATTCTCTCTCTGTGTTCCTGTGTGTTTCTGTGATTCACTCTGTGTCCTTGTATGTATCTGTGATTCTCTCTCCGTGGCCCTGTGTGTATCTGTGATTCTCTCTCTGTGTCCCTGTGTATATCTGTGATTCTCTCTGTGTCCCTGTGTGTATCTGTGATTCTCTCTCTGTGTCCCTGTGTATATCTGTGATTCTCTCTGTGACCCTGTGTGAATCTGTGATTCTCTCTCTGTGTGTCCCTGTGTGTATCTGTGATTCTCTCTCTGTGTCCCTGTGTGATTCTGTGATTCTCTCTGTGTCCCTGTGTGTATCTCTGATTCTCTCTCTGTGTGTCCCTGGGTGTATCTGTGACTCGCTCTCTGTGTCCCTGTGTGTATCTGTGATTCTCTCTCTGTGTCCCTGTGTGTATCTGTGATTCTCTCTCTGTGTGTCCCTGTGTGTATCTGTGATTCACTCTCTGCGTTCCTGTGTGTATCTGTGATTCTCTCCCTGTGTGTCCCTATGTGTATCTCTGATTCTCTCTCTGTGTTCCTGTGTGTATCTGTGATTCTCTCCCTGTGTCACTGTGTGTGTCTCTGATTCTCTCTGTGTGTTCCTGTGTGTATCTTTGATTCTCTCTGTGCCCCTGTGTGTATCTGTGATTCTCTCTCTGTGCCCCTGTGTGTTTCTGTGATTCTCTCTGTGTTCCTGTGTGTTTCTGTGATTTTCTCTGTGTTCCTGTGTATATCTGTGATTCTCTCTCTGTGTGTCCCTGTGTGTATCTCTGATTCTCTCTCTGTGTTCCTGTGCGTATCTGTGATTCTCTCTCTGTGTCCCTGTGTGTATCTGTGATTCTCTCTCTGTGTGTTTCTGTGTGTATCTGTGATTCTCTCTCTGTGTCCCTGTGTGTATTTGTCATTCTCTCTCTCTGTGTTCCTGTGTGTATCTGTGGTTCTCTCTCTGGTCCCTGTGTGTATCTGTGATTCTCTCTCTGTGTGTTCCTGTGTGTATCTGTGAATTTCTCTCTGTGTCCCTGTGTGTATCTGTTATTCTCTCTCTTTGTGTTCCTGTGTGTATCTGTGATTCTCTCTCTGTGTGTTCCTGTGTGTATCTGTGAATCTCTCTCTGTGTCCCTGTGTGTATCTGTTATTCTCTCTCTTTGTGTTCTTGTGTGTATCTGTGATTGTCTCTCTGTGTGTTCCTGTGTGTATCTGTGATTCTCTCTCTGTGTCCCTGTGTGTTTCTGTGATTTACTCTGTGTTCCTGTGTGTATCTGTGATTCTCTCTCTGGGTCCCTGTGTGTATCTGTGATTCTCTCTCTGTGTGTTCCTGTGTGTATCGGTGAATCTCTCTCTGTGTCCCTGTGTGTATCTGTTATTCTCTCATTTTGTGTTCCTGTGTGTATCTGTGAATCTCTTTCTGTGTCCCTGTGTGCATCTGTTATTCTCTCTCTTTGTGTTCTTGTGTGTATCTGTGATTCTCTCTCTGTGTGTATCTGTGATTCTCTCTCTGTGTCCCTGTGTGTTTCTGTGATTTTCTCTGTGTTCCTGTGTGTATCTGTGATTCTCTCTCTGGGTCCCTGTGTGTATCTGTTATTCTCTCATTTTGTGTTCTTGTGTGTATCTGTGATTCTCTCTCTGTGTGTACCTGGGTGTATCTATGATTCTCTCTCTGTGTGTCCCTGTGTGTATCTGTGATGCTCTCTGTGTGTCCCTGTGTATCTGTGATTCTCTCTGTGTCCCTGTGTGTATCTGTGATTCTCTCTGTGTCCCTGTGTGTATCTGTGATTCTCTCTGTGTCCCTGTGTGAATCTGTGATTCACTCTGTGTCCCTGTGTTTATCTGTGATTCTCTATCTGTGTTCCAGTGTGTATCTGTGATTCTCTCTCTGTGTTCCTGTGTGTATCTGTGATTCTCTCTCTGTGTCCCTGTGTGTATCTGTGATTCTCTCTCTGTGTCCCTGTGTGTATCTGTGATTCTCTCTCTGTGTTCCTGTGTGTATCTATGATTCTCTCTCTGTGTTCCTGTGTGTTTCTGTGATTCTCTCTGTGTCCTTGTGTGTATCTGTGATTCTCTCTCCGTGTCCCTGTGTGTATCTGTGATTCTCACTCTGTGTCCCTTGTATGTCTGTGATTCCCTTTCGGTGTCCCTGTGTGTATCTGTGATTCTCTCTCTGTGTCCCTGTGTATATCTGTGATTCTCTCTGTGTCCCTGTGTGTATCTGTGATTCTCTCTCTGTGTGTTCCTGTGTGTATCTGTGAATCTCTCTCTGTGTCCCTGTGTGTATCTGTTATTCTCTCATTTTGTGTTCTTGTGTGTATCTGTGATTCTCTCTCTGTGTGTACCTGGGTGTATCTATGATTCTCTCTCTGTTTGTCCCTGTGTGTATCTGTGATGCTCTCTGTGTGTCCCTGTGTATCTGTGATTCTCTCTGTGTCCCTGTGTGTATCTGTGATTCTCTCTGTGTCCCTGTGTGTATCTGTGATTCTCTCTGTGTCCCTGCGTGAATCTGTGATTCACTCTGTGTTCCTGTGTGTATCTGTGATTCTCTCTCTGGGTCCCTGTGTGTATCTGTGATTCTCTCTCTGTGTGTTCCTGTGTGTATCTGTGAATCTCTCTCTGTGTCCCTGTGTGTATCTGTTATTCTCTCATTTTGTGTTCCTGTGTGTATCTGTGAATCTCTCTCTGTGTCCCTGTGTGTATCTGTTATTCTCTCTCTTTGTGTTCTTGTGTGTATCTGTGATTCTCTCTCTGTGTGTTCCTGTGTGTATCTGTGATTCTCTCTCTGTGTCCCTGTGTGTTTCTGTGATTTTCTCTGTGTTCCTGTGTGTATCTGTGATTCTCTCTCTGGGTCCCTGTGTGTATCTGTGATTCTCTCTCTGTGTGTTCCTGTGTGTATCTGTGAATCTCTCTCTGTGTCCCTGTGTGTATCTGTTATTCTCTCATTTTGTGTTCTTGTGTGTATCTGTGATTCTCTCTCTGTGTGTACCTGGGTGTATCTATGATTCTCTCTCTGTGTGTCCCTGTGTGTATCTGTGATGCTCTCTGTGTGTCCCTGTGTATCTGTGATTCTCTCTGTGTCCCTGTGTGTATCTGTGATTCTCTCTGTGTCCCTGTGTGTATCTTTCATTCTCTCTGTGTTCCTGTGTGTATCTATGATTCTCTCTCTGTGTTCCTGTGTGTTTCTGTGATTCTCTCTGTGTCCTTGTGTGTATCTGTGATTCTCTCTCCGTGTCCCTGTGTGTATCTGTGATTCTCACTCTGTGTCCCTTGTATGTCTGTGATTCTCTTTCGGTGTCCCTGTGTGTATCTGTGATTCTCTCTTCTCTCTCTGGGTCCCTGTGTGTATCTGTGATTCTCTCTCTGTGTGTTCCTGTGTGTATCTGTGAATCTCTCTCTGTGTCCCTGTGTGTATCTGTTATTCTCTCATTTTGTGTTCCTGTGTGTATCTGTGAATCTCTCTCTGTGTCCCTGTGTGTATCTGTTGTTCTCTCTCTTTGTGTTCTTGTGTGTATCTGTGATTCTCTCTCTGTGTGTTCCTGTGTGTATCTGTGATTCTCTCTCTGTGTCCCTGTGTGTTTCTGTGATTTTCTCTGTGTTCCTGTGTGTATCTGTGATTCTCTCTCTGGGTCCCTGTGTGTATCTGTGCTTCTCTCTCTGTGTGTTCCTGTGTGCATCTGTGAATCTCTCTCTGTGTCCCTGTGTGTATCTGTTATTCTCTCATTTTGTGTTCTTGTGTGTATCTGTGATTCTCTCTCTGTGTGTACCTGGGTGTATCTATGATTCTCTCTCTGTGTGTCCCTGTGTGTATCTGTGATGCTCTCTGTGTGTCCCTGTGTATCTGTGATTCTCTCTGTGTCCCTGTGTGTATCTGTGATTCTCTCTGTGTCCCTGTGTGTATCTGTGATTCTCTCTGTGTCCCTGTGTGAATCTGTGATTCACTCTGTGTCCCTGTGTTTATCTGTGATTCTCTATCTGTGTTCCAGTGTGTATCTGTGATTCTCTCTCTGTGTCCCTGTGTGTATCTGTGATTCTCTCTCTGTGTCCCTGTGTGTATCTGTGATTCTCTCTCTGTGTCCCTGTGTGTATCTGTGATTCTCTCTCTGAGCTCCTGTGTGTATCTATGATTCTCTCTCTGTGTTCCTGTGTGTTTCTGTGATTCTCTCTGTGTCCTTGTGTGTATCTGTGATTCTCTCTCCGTGTCCCTGTGTGTATCTGTGATTCTCACTCTGTGTCCTTTGTATGTCTGTGATTCTCATTCGGTGTCCCTGTGTGTTTCTGTGATTCTCTCTCTGTGTCCCTGTGTACATCTGTGATTCTCTCTGTGTCCCTGTGTGTATCTGTGATTCTCTCTCTGTGTGTTCCTGTTTGTGTCTGTGAATCTCTCTCTGTGTCCCTGTGTGTATCTGTTATTCTCTCATTTTGTGTTCTTGTGTGTATCTGTGATTCTCTCTCTGTGTGTACCTGGGTGTATCTATGATTCTCTCTCTGTGTGTCCCTGTGTGTATCTGTGATGCTCTCTGTGTGTCCCTGTGTATCTGTGATTCTCTCTGTGTCCCTGTGTGTATCTGTGATTCTCTCTGGGTCCCTGTGTGTATCTGTGATTCTCTCTGTGTCCCTGCGTGAATCTGTGATTCTCTCTCTGTGTGTTCCTGTTTGTGTCTGTGATTCTCTCTCTGTGTCCCTGTGTGTATCTGTTATTCTCTCTCTTTGTGTTCCTGTGTGTATCTGTGATTCTCTCTCTGTGTGTTCCTGTGTGTATCTGTGATTCTCTCTCTGTGTCCCTGTGTGTATCTGTGATTCTCTCTCTGTGTCCCTGTGTGTATCTGTGATTCTCTCTCTGTGTGTCCCTGTGTGTATCTGTGATTCTCTCTCTGTGTCCCTGTGTATATCTGTGATTCTCTCTGTGTCCCTGTGTGTATCTGTGATTCTCTCTCTGTGTGTCCCTGGGTGTATCTATGATTCTCTCTCTGTGTGTCCCTGTGTGTATCTGTGATGCTCTCTGTGTGTCCCTGTGTGTATCTGTGATTCTCTCTGTGTCCCTGTGTGTATCTGTGATTCTCTCTGTGTCCCTGTGTGAATCTGCGATTCACTCTGTGTCCCTGTGTGTATCTTTGATTCTCTATCTGTTTTCCAGTGTGTATTTGTGATTCTCTCTCTGTGTCCCTGTGTGTATCTCTGAATCTCTCTCTGTGTGTCCCTGGGTGTAACTGTGACTCGCTCTCTGTGTCCCTGTGTGTATCTCTGATTCTCTCTCTGTGTCCCTGTGTGTATCTGTGATTCTCTCTCTGTGTTCCTGTGTGTATCTATGATTCTCTCTCTGTGTTCCTGTGTGTTTCTGTGATTCTCTCTGTGTCCTTGTGTGTATTTGTGATTCTCTCTCCGTGGCCCTGTGTGTATCTGTGATTCTCTCTCTTTGTCCTGTGTATGTCTGTGATTCTCTCTCTGTGTCCCTGTGTGTATCTGTGAGTCTCTCTCTGTGTCCCTGTGTACATATGTGATTCTCTCTGTGTCCCTGTGTGTATCTGTGATTCTCTCTCTGTGTCCCTGTGTATATCTGTGATTCTCTCTGTGACCCTGTGTGAATCTGTGATTCTCTCTCTGTGTGTCCCTGTGTGTATCTGTGATTCTCTCTCTGTGTCCCTGTGTGATTCTTTGATTCTCTCTGTGTCCCTGTGTGTATCTCTGATTCTCTCTCTGTGTGTCCCTGGGTGTATCTGTTACTCGCTCTCTGTGTCCCTGTGTGTGTCTGTGATTCTCTCTCTGTGTCCCTGTGTGTATCTGTGATTCTCTCTCTGTGTGCCCGTGTGTGTATCTGTGATTCACTCTCTGCGTTCCTGTGTGTATCTGTGATTCTCCCTTTATGTCCCTATGTGTATCTCTGATTCTCTCTCTGTGTTCCTGTGTGTATCTGTGATTCTCTCTCTGTGTCCCTGTGTGTGTGTCTGATTCTCTCTGTGTGTTCCTGTGTGTATCTTTGATTCTCTCTGTGCCCCTGTGTGTATCTGTGATTCTCTCTCTGTGCCCCTGTGTGTGTCTCTGATTCTCTCTCTGTGTCCCTGTGTGTTTCTGTGATTCTCTCTGTGTTCCTGTGTGTTTCTGTGATTTTCTCTGTGTTCCTGTGTGTATCTGTTATTCTCTCTCTGTGTGTCCCTCTGTGTATCTCTGATTCTCTCTCTGTGTTCCTGTGCGTATCTGTGATTCTCTCTCTGTGTCCCTGTGTGTATCTGTGATTCTCTCTCTGTGTGTTTCTGTGTGTATCTGTGATTCTCTCTCTGTGTCCCTGTGTGTATTTGTGATTCTCTCTCTCTGTGTTCCTGTGTGTATCTGTGATTCTCTCTCTGGGTCCCTGTGTGTATCTGTGATTCTCTCTCTGTGTGTTCCTGTGTGTATCTGTGAATCTCTCTCTGTGTCCCTGTGTGTATCTGTTATTCTCTCTCTTTGTGTTCCTGTGTGTATCTGTGATTCTCTCTCTGTGTGTTCCTGTGTGTATCTGTGAATCTCTCTCTGTGTCCCTGTGTGTATCTGTTATTCTCTCTCTTTGTGTTCTTGTGTGTATCTGTGATTGTCTCTCTGTGTGTTCCTGTGTGTATCTGTGATTCTCTCTCTGTGTCCCTGTGTGTTTCTGTGATTTACTCTGTGTTCCTGTGTGTATCTGTGATTCTCTCTCTGGGTCCCTGTGTGTATCTGTGATTCTCTCTCTGTGTGTATCTGTGATTCTCTCTCTGTGTCCCTGTGTGTTTCTGTGATTTTCTCTGTGTTCCTGTGTGTATCTGTGATTCTCTCTCTGGGTCCCTGTGTGTATCTGTTATTCTCTCATTTTGTGTTCTTGTGTGTATCTGTGATTCTCTCTCTGTGTGTACCTGGGTGTATCTATGATTCTCTCTCTGTGTGTCCCTGTGTGTATCTGTGATGCTCTCTGTGTGTCCCTGTGTATCTGTGATTCTCTCTGTGTCCCTGTGTGTATCTGTGATTCTCTCTGTGTCCCTGTGTGTATCTGTGATTCTCTCTGTGTCCCTGTGTGAATCTGTGATTCACTCTGTGTCCCTGTGTTTATCTGTGATTCTCTATCTGTGTTCCAGTGTGTATCTGTGATTCTCTCTCTGTGTTCCTGTGTGTATCTGTGATTCTCTCTCTGTGTCCCTGTGTGTATCTGTGATTCTCTCTCTGTGTCCCTGTGTGTATCTGTGATTCTCTCTCTGTGTTCCTGTGTGTATCTATGATTCTCTCTCTGTGTTCCTGTGTGTTTCTGTGATTCTCTCTGTGTCCTTGTGTGTATCTGTGATTCTCTCTCCGTGTCCCTGTGTGTATCTGTGATTCTCACTCTGTGTCCCTTGTATGTCTGTGATTCCCTTTCGGTGTCCCTGTGTGTATCTGTGATTCTCTCTCTGTGTCCCTGTGTATATCTGTGATTCTCTCTGTGTCCCTGTGTGTATCTGTGATTCTCTCTCTGTGTGTCCCTGGGTGTATCTGTGACTCGCTCTCTGTGTCCCTCTGTGTATCTCTGATTCTCTCTCTGTGTGTCCTTGTGTATATCTGAGATTCTCTCCCTGTGTCCCTGTGTGATTCTCTGATTCTCTCTGTGTCCCTGTGTGTATCTGTGAATCTGTCTCTGTGTCCTGCGTGTATCTGTGATTCTCTCTCTGTGTCTCTGTGTGATTCTGTGATTCTCTCTCTGTGTGTCCCTGTGTGTATCTGTGATTCTCTCTGTGTCCCTGTGTATATCGATGATTCTCTCTGTGTCCCTGTGTGCATCTGTGATTCTCTCTCTGTGTGTCCCTGAATGTATCTGTGACTCGCTCTCTGTGTCCCTCTGTGTATCTCTGATTGTCTCTGCGTGTCCCTGTGTGTATCTGTGATTCTCTCGCTGTGTGTTCCTGTATGTATCTGTGATTCTCTCTCTGTGTCCCTGTGTGTGTCCGTGATTCTCTCTGTGTGTTCCTGTGTGTGTCTCTGATTCTCTCTCTGTGTTCCTGTGTCTTTCTGTGATTCTCCCTGTGTTCCTGTGTGTTTCTGTGATATTCTCTGTGTTCCTGTGTGTTTCTGTGATTCTCTCTCTGTGTGTCCCTGTGTGTACCTGTTATTCTCTCTGTGTGTCCCTGTGTGTATCTGTGATTCTCTCTCTGTGTGTCCCTGTGTGTATCTCTGATTCTCTCTCTGTGTTCCTGTGCGTATCTGTGATTCTCTCTCTGTGTCCCTGTGTGTATCTGTGATTCTCTCGCTGTGTCCCTGTGTGTACGGTGATTCTGTCTCTGTGTTCCTGTGTGGACTGTGATTCTGTCTGTGTCCCTGTGTGTATCTGAGATTCTCTCTGTGTGTCCCTGTGTGTTTCTGTGATTTTCTCTGTGTCCCTGTGTGTATCTGTGATTCTCTCTCTGTGTTCCGGTGTGTATCTGCGATTCTCTCTGTGTTCCTGTGTGTATCTGTGATTCTCTCTGTGACCCTGTGTGTATCTGTGATTCTCTCTCTGTGTCCCTGTGTGTATCTGTGATTCTCTCTCTGTGTTCCTGTGTGTATCTGTGATTCTCTCACTGTGTCCCTGTGTATCTCTGTGATTCTCTCTGTGTCCCTGTGTGTATCTGTGATTCTCTCTCTGTGTCCCTGTGTATATCTGTGATTCTCTCTATGTCCCTGTGTGCATCTGTGATTCTCTCTCTGTGTGTCCCTGGGTGTATCTATGATTCTCTCTCTGTGTGTCCCTGTGTGTATCTGTGATGCTCTCTGTGTGTCCCTGTGTGTATCTGCGATTCTCTCTGTGTCCCTGTGTGTATCTGTGATTCTCTCTGTGTTCCTGTGTGTTTCTGTGATTTTCTCTGTGTTCCTGTGTATATCTGTGATTCTCTCTCTGTGTGTCCCTGTGTGTATCTTTGATTCTCTCTGTGCCCCTGTGTGTATCTGTGATTCTCTCTCTGTGCCCCTGTGTGTGTCTCTGATTCTCTCTCTGTGTCCCTGTGTGTTTCTGTGATTCTCTCTGTGTTCCTGTGTGTTTCTGTGATTTTCTCTGTGTTCCTGTGTGTATCTGTTATTCTCTCTCTGTGTGTCCCTCTGTGTATCTCTGATTCTCTCTCTGTGTTCCTGTGCGTATCTGTGATTCTCTCTCTGTGTCCCTGTGTGTATCTGTGATTCTCTCTCTGTGTGTTTCTGTGTGTATCTGTGATTCTCTCTCTGTGTCCCTGTGTGTATTTGTGATTCTCTCTCTCTGTGTTCCTGTGTGTATCTGTGATTCTCTCTCTGGGTCCCTGTGTGTATCTGTGATTCTCTCTCTGTGTGTTCCTGTGTGTATCTGTGAATCTCTCTCTGTGTCCCTGTGTGTATCTGTTATTCTCTCTCTTTGTGTTCCTGTGTGTATCTGTGATTCTCTCTCTGTGTGTTCCTGTGTGTATCTGTGAATCTCTCTCTGTGTCCCTGTGTGTATCTGTTATTCTCTCTCTTTGTGTTCTTGTGTGTATCTGTGATTGTCTCTCTGTGTGTTCCTGTGTGTATCTGTGATTCTCTCTCTGTGTCCCTGTGTGTTTCTGTGATTTACTCTGTGTTCCTGTGTGTATCTGTGATTCTCTCTCTGGGTCCCTGTGTGTATCTGTGATTCTCTCTCTGTGTGTTCCTGTGTGTATCGGTGAATCTCTCTCTGTGTCCCTGTGTGTATCTGTTATTCTCTCATTTTGTGTTCCTGTGTGTATCTGTGAATCTCTTTCTGTGTCCCTGTGTGCATCTGTTATTCTCTCTCTTTGTGTTCTTGTGTGTATCTGTGATTCTCTCTCTGTGTGTATCTGTGATTCTCTCTCTGTGTCCCTGTGTGTTTCTGTGATTTTCTCTGTGTTCCTGTGTGTATCTGTGATTCTCTCTCTGGGTCCCTGTGTGTATCTGTTATTCTCTCATTTTGTGTTCTTGTGTGTATCTGTGATTCTCTCTCTGTGTGTACCTGGGTGTATCTATGATTCTCTCTCTGTGTGTCCCTGTGTGTATCTGTGATGCTCTCTGTGTGTCCCTGTGTATCTGTGATTCTCTCTGTGTCCCTGTGTGTATCTGTGATTCTCTCTGTGTCCCTGTGTGTATCTGTGATTCTCTCTGTGTCCCTGTGTGAATCTGTGATTCACTCTGTGTCCCTGTGTTTATCTGTGATTCTCTATCTGTGTTCCAGTGTGTATCTGTGATTCTCTCTCTGTGTTCCTGTGTGTATCTGTGATTCTCTCTCTGTGTCCCTGTGTGTATCTGTGATTCTCTCTCTGTGTCCCTGTGTGTATCTGTGATTCTCTCTCTGTGTTCCTGTGTGTATCTATGATTCTCTCTCTGTGTTCCTGTGTGTTTCTGTGATTCTCTCTGTGTCCTTGTGTGTATCTGTGATTCTCACTCCGTGTCCCTGTGTGTATCTGTGATTCTCACTCTGTGTCCCTTGTATGTCTGTGATTCCCTTTCGGTGTCCCTGTGTGTATCTGTGATTCTCTCTCTGTGTCCCTGTGTATATCTGTGATTCTCTCTGTGTCCCTGTGTGTATCTGTGATTCTCTCTCTGTGTGTCCCTGGGTGTATCTGTGACTCGCTCTCTGTGTCCCTCTGTGTATCTCTGATTCTCTCTCTGTGTGTCCTTGTGTATATCTGAGATTCTCTCCCTGTGTCCCTGTGTGATTCTCTGATTCTCTCTGTGTCCCTGTGTGTATCTGTGAATCTGTCTCTGTGTCCTGCGTGTATCTGTGATTCTCTCTCTGTGTCTCTGTGTGATTCTGTGATTCTCTCTCTGTGTGTCCCTGTGTGTATCTGTGATTCTCTCTGTGTCCCTGTGTATATCGATGATTCTCTCTGTGTCCCTGTGTGCATCTGTGATTCTCTCTCTGTGTGTCCCTGAATGTATCTGTGACTCGCTCTCTGTGTCCCTCTGTGTATCTCTGATTGTCTCTGCGTGTCCCTGTGTGTATCTGTGATTCTCTCGCTGTGTGTTCCTGTATGTATCTGTGATTCTCTCTCTGTGTCCCTGTGTGTGTCCGTGATTCTCTCTGTGTGTTCCTGTGTGTGTCTCTGATTCTCTCTCTGTGTTCCTGTGTCTTTCTGTGATTCTCCCTGTGTTCCTGTGTGTTTCTGTGATATTCTCTGTGTTCCTGTGTGTTTCTGTGATTCTCTCTCTGTGTGTCCCTGTGTGTACCTGTTATTCTCTCTGTGTGTCCCTGTGTGTATCTGTGATTCTCTCTCTGTGTGTCCCTGTGTGTATCTCTGATTCTCTCTCTGTGTTCCTGTGCGTATCTGTGATTCTCTCTCTGTGTCCCTGTGTGTATCTGTGATTCTCTCGCTGTGTCCCTGTGTGTACGGTGATTCTGTCTCTGTGTTCCTGTGTGGACTGTGATTCTGTCTGTGTCCCTGTGTGTATCTGAGATTCTCTCTGTGTGTCCCTGTGTGTTTCTGTGATTTTCTCTGTGTCCCTGTGTGTATCTGTGATTCTCTCTCTGTGTTCCGGTGTGTATCTGCGATTCTCTCTGTGTTCCTGTGTGTATCTGTGATTCTCTCTGTGACCCTGTGTGTATCTGTGATTCTCTCTCTGTGTCCCTGTGTGTATCTGTGATTCTCTCTCTGTGTTCCTGTGTGTATCTGTGATTCTCTCACTGTGTCCCTGTGTATCTCTGTGATTCTCTCTGTGTCCCTGTGTGTATCTGTGATTCTCTCTCTGTGTCCCTGTGTATATCTGTGATTCTCTCTATGTCCCTGTGTGCATCTGTGATTCTCTCTCTGTGTGTCCCTGGGTGTATCTATGATTCTCTCTCTGTGTGTCCCTGTGTGTATCTGTGATGCTCTCTGTGTGTCCCTGTGTGTATCTGCGATTCTCTCTGTGTCCCTGTGTGTATCTGTGATTCTCTCTGTGTTCCTGTGTGTTTCTGTGATTTTCTCTGTGTTCCTGTGTATATCTGTGATTCTCTCTCTGTGTGTCCCTGTGTGTATCTCTGATTCTCTCTCTGTGTTCCTGTGCGTATCTGTGATTCTCTCTCTGTGTCCCTGTGTGTATCTGTGATTCTCTCTCTGTGTGTCCCTGGGTGTATCTGTGACTCGCTCCCTGTGTCCCTGTGTGTATCTCTGATTCTCTCTCTGTGTCCCTGTGTGTATCTGTGATTCTCTCTCTGTGTTCCTGTGTGTATCTATGATTCTCTCTCTGTGTTCCTGTGTGTTTCTGTGATTCACTCTGTGTCCTTGTGTGTATCTGTGATTCTCTCTCCGTGGCCCTGTGTGTATCTGTGATTCTCTCTCCGTGTCCTGTGTATGTCTGTGATTCTCTCTCTGTGTCCCTGTGTGTATCTGTGATTCTCTCTCTGTGTCCCTGTGTATATCTGTGATTCTCTCTGTGTCCCTGTGTGTATCTGTGATTCTCTCTCTGTGTCCCTGTGTATATCTGTGATTCTCTCTGTGACCCTGTGTGAATCTGTGATTCTCTCTCTGTGTGTCCCTGTGTGTATCTGTGATTCTCTCTCTGTGTCCCTGTGTGAATCTGTGATTCTCTCTGTGTCCCTGTGTGTATCTCTGATTCTCTCTCTCTGTGTCCCTGTGTGTATCTGTGACTCGCTCTCTGTGTCCCTGTGTGTATCTGTGATTCTCTCTCTGTGTCCCTGTGTGTATCTGTGATTCTCTCTCTGTGTGTCCCTGTGTGTATCTGTGATTCACTCTCTGCGTTCCTGTGTGTATCTGTGATTCTCCCTGTGTGTCCCTATGTGTATCTCTGATTCTCTCTCTGTGTTCCTGTGTGTATCTGTGATTCTCTCCCTGTGTCACTGTGTGTGTCTCTGATTCTCTCTGTGTGTTCCTGTGTGTATCTTTGATTCTCTCTGTGCCCCTGTGTGTATCTGTGATTCTCTCTCTATGCCCCTATGTGTTTCTGTGATTCTCTCTGTGTTCCTGTGTGTTTCTGTGATTTTCTCTGTGTTCCTGTGTATATCTGTGATTCTCTCTCTGTGTGTCCCTGTGTGTATCTCTGATTCTCTCTCTGTGTTCCTGTGCGTATCTGTGATTCTCTCTCTGTGTCCCTGTGTGCATCTGTGATTCTCTCTCTGTGTGTCCCTGAATGTATCTGTGACTCGCTCTCTGTGTCCCTCTGTGTATCTCTGATTGTCTCTGCGTGTCCCTGTGTGTATCTGTGATTCTCTCGCTGTGTGTTCCTGTATGTATCTGTGATTCTCTCTCTGTGTCCCTGTGTGTGTCCGTGATTCTCTCTGTGTGTTCCTGTGTGTGTCTCTGATTCTCTCTCTGTGTTCCTGTGTCTTTCTGTGATTCTCCCTGTGTTCCTGTGTGTTTCTGTGATATTCTCTGTGTTCCTGTGTGTTTCTGAGATTCTCTCTCTGTGTGTCCCTGTGTGTACCTGTTATTCTCTCTGTGTGTCCCTGTGTGTATCTGTGATTCTCTCTCTGTGTGTCCCTGTGTGTATCTCTGATTCTCTCTCTGTGTTCCTGTGCGTATCTGTGATTCTCTCTCTGTGTCCCTGTGTGTATCTGTGATTCTCTCGCTGTGTCCCTGTGTGTACGGTGATTCTGTCTCTGTGTTCCTGTGTGGACTGTGATTCTGTCTGTGTCCCTGTGTGTATCTGTGATTCTCTCTGTGTGTCCCTGTGTGTTTCTGTGATTTTCTCTGTGTCCCTGTGTGTATCTGTGATTCTCTCTCTGTGTTCCGGTGTGTATCTGCGATTCTCTCTGTGTTCCTGTGTGTATCTGTGATTCTCTCTGTGACCCTGTGTGTATCTGTGATTCTCTCTCTGTGTCCCTGTGTGTATCTGTGATTCTCTCTCTGTGTTCCTGTGTGTATCTGTGATTCTCTCACTGTGTCCCTGTGTATCTCTGTGATTCTCTCTGTGTCCCTGTGTGTATCTGTGATTCTCTCTCTGTGTCCCTGTGTATATCTGTGATTCTCTCTATGTCCCTGTGTGCATCTGTGATTCTCTCTCTGTGTGTCCCTGGGTGTATCTATGATTCTCTCTCTGTGTGTCCCTGTGTGTATCTGTGATGCTCTCTGTGTGTCCCTGTGTGTATCTGCGATTCTCTCTGTGTCCCTGTGTGTATCTGTGATTCTCTCTGAGTCCCTGTGTGAATCTGTGATTCACTCTGTGTCCCTGTGTTTATCTGTGATTCTCTCTCTGTTTTCCAGTGTGTATCTGTGATTCTCTCTCTGTGTCCCTGTGTGTATCTGTGATTCTCTCTCTGTGTCCCTGTGTGTATCTGTGATTCACTCTCTGTGTCCCTGTGTGTATCTGTGATTCTCTCTCTGTGTCCCAGTGTATATCTGTGATTCTCTCTGTGTCCCTGTGTGTATCTGTGATTCTCTCTCTGTGTGTCCCTGGGTGTATCTATGATTCTCTCTCTGTGTGTCTCTGTGTGTATCTGTGATGCTCTCTGTGTGTCCCTGTGTGTATCTGTGATTATCTCTGTGTCCCTGTGTGTATCTGTGATTCTCTCTGTGTCCCTGTGTGAATCTGCGATTCACTCTGTGTCCCTGTGTTTATCTGTGATTCTCTATCTGTTTTCCAGTGTGTATCTGTGATTCTCTCTCTGTGTCCCTGTGTGTATCTGTGATTCTCTCTCTGTGTGTCCCTGGGTGTATCTGTGACTCGCTCCCTGTGTCCCTGTGTGTATCTCTGATTCTCTCTCTGTGTCCCTGTGTGTATCTGTGATTCTCTCTCTGTGTTCCTGTGTGTATCTATGATTCTCTCTCTGTGTTCCTGTGTGTTTCTGTGATTCACTCTGTGTCCTTGTATGTATCTGTGATTCTCTCTCCGTGGCCCTGTGTGTATCTGTGATTCTCTCTCTGTGTCCCTGTGTATATCTGTGATTCTCTCTGTGTCCCTGTGTGTATCTGTGATTCTCTCTCTGTTTCCCTGTGTATATCTGTGATTCTCTCTGTGACCCTGTGTGAATCTGTGATTCTCTCTCTGTGTGTCCCTGTGTGTATCTGTGATTCTCTCTCTGTGTCCCTGTGTGATTCTGTGATTCTCTCTGTGTCCCTGTGTGTATCTCTGATTCTCTCTCTGTGTGTCCCTGGGTGTATCTGTGACTCGCTCTCTGTGTCCCTGTGTGTATCTGTGATTCTCTCTCTGTGTCCCTGTGTGTATCTGTGATTCTCTCTCTGTGTGTCCCTGTGTGTATCTGTGATTCACTCTCTGCGTTCCTGTGTGTATCTGTGATTCTCTCCCTGTGTGTCCCTATGTGTATCTCTGATTCTCTCTCTGTGTTCCTGTGTGTATCTGTGATTCTCTCCCTGTGTCACTGTGTGTGTCTCTGATTCTCTCTGTGTGTTCCTGTGTGTATCTTTGATTCTCTCTGTGCCCCTGTGTGTATCTGTGATTCTCTCTCTGTGCCCCTGTGTGTTTCTGTGATTCTCTCTGTGTTCCTGTGTGTTTCTGTGATTTTCTCTGTGTTCCTGTGTATATCTGTGATTCTCTCTCTGTGTGTCCCTGTGTGTATCTCTGATTCTCTCTCTGTGTTCCTGTGCGTATCTGTGATTCTCTCTCTGTGTCCCTGTGTGTATCTGTGATTCTCTCTCTGTGTGTTTCTGTGTGTATCTGTGATTCTCTCTCTGTGTCCCTGTGTGTATTTGTCATTCTCTCTCTCTGTGTTCCTGTGTGTATCTGTGGTTCTCTCTCTGGTCCCTGTGTGTATCTGTGATTCTCTCTCTGTGTGTTCCTGTGTGTATCTGTGAATTTCTCTCTGTGTCCCTGTGTGTATCTGTTATTCTCTCTCTTTGTGTTCCTGTGTGTATCTGTGATTCTCTCTCTGTGTGTTCCTGTGTGTATCTGTGAATCTCTCTCTGTGTCCCTGTGTGTATCTGTTATTCTCTCTCTTTGTGTTCTTGTGTGTATCTGTGATTGTCTCTCTGTGTGTTCCTGTGTGTATCTGTGATTCTCTCTCTGTGTCCCTGTGTGTTTCTGTGATTTACTCTGTGTTCCTGTGTGTATCTGTGATTCTCTCTCTGGGTCCCTGTGTGTATCTGTGATTCTCTCTCTGTGTGTTCCTGTGTGTATCGGTGAATCTCTCTCTGTGTCCCTGTGTGTATCTGTTATTCTCTCATTTTGTGTTCCTGTGTGTATCTGTGAATCTCTTTCTGTGTCCCTGTGTGCATCTGTTATTCTCTCTCTTTGTGTTCTTGTGTGTATCTGTGATTCTCTCTCTGTGTGTATCTGTGATTCTCTCTCTGTGTCCCTGTGTGTTTCTGTGATTATCTCTGTGTTCCTGTGTGTATCTGTGATTCTCTCTCTGGGTCCCTGTGTGTATCTGTTATTCTCTCATTTTGTGTTCTTGTGTGTATCTGTGATTCTCTCTCTGTGTGTACCTGGGTGTATCTATGATTCTCTCTCTGTGTGTCCCTGTGTGTATCTGTGATGCTCTCTGTGTGTCCCTGTGTATCTGTGATTCTCTCTGTGTCCCTGTGTGTATCTGTGATTCTCTCTGTGTCCCTGTGTGTATCTGTGATTCTCTCTGTGTCCCTGTGTGAATCTGTGATTCACTCTGTGTCCCTGTGTTTATCTGTGATTCTCTATCTGTGTTCCAGTGTGTATCTGTGATTCTCTCTCTGTGTTCCTGTGTGTATCTGTGATTCTCTCTCTGTGTCCCTGTGTGTATCTGTGATTCTCTCTCTGTGTCCCTGTGTGTATCTGTGATTCTCTCTCTGTGTTCCTGTGTGTATCTATGATTCTCTCTCTGTGTTCCTGTGTGTTTCTGTGATTCTCTCTGTGTCCTTGTGTGTATCTGTGATTCTCTCTCCGTGTCCCTGTGTGTATCTGTGATTCTCACTCTGTGTCCCTTGTATGTCTGTGATTCCCTTTCGGTGTCCCTGTGTGTATCTGTGATTCTCTCTCTGTGTCCCTGTGTATATCTGTGATTCTCTCTGTGTCCCTGTGTGTATCTGTGATTCTCTCTCTGTGTGTTCCTGTGTGTATCTGTGAATCTCTCTCTGTGTCCCTGTGTGTATCTGTTATTCTCTCATTTTGTGTTCTTGTGTGTATCTGTGATTCTCTCTCTGTGTGTACCTGGGTGTATCTATGATTCTCTCTCTGTTTGTCCCTGTGTGTATCTGTGATGCTCTCTGTGTGTCCCTGTGTATCTGTGATTCTCTCTGTGTCCCTGTGTGTATCTGTGATTCTCTCTGTGTCCCTGTGTGTATCTGTGATTCTCTCTGTGTCCCTGCGTGAATCTGTGATTCACTCTGTGTTCCTGTGTGTATCTGTGATTCTCTCTCTGGGTCCCTGTGTGTATCTGTGATTCTCTCTCTGTGTGTTCCTGTGTGTATCTGTGAATCTCTCTCTGTGTCCCTGTGTGTATCTGTTATTCTCTCATTTTGTGTTCCTGTGTGTATCTGTGAATCTCTCTCTGTGTCCCTGTGTGTATCTGTTATTCTCTCTCTTTGTGTTCTTGTGTGTATCTGTGATTCTCTCTCTGTGTGTTCCTGTGTGTATCTGTGATTCTCTCTCTGTGTCCCTGTGTGTTTCTGTGATTTTCTCTGTGTTCCTGTGTGTATCTGTGATTCTCTCTCTGGGTCCCTGTGTGTATCTGTGATTCTCTCTCTGTGTGTTCCTGTGTGTATCTGTGAATCTCTCTCTGTGTCCCTGTGTGTATCTGTTATTCTCTCATTTTGTGTTCTTGTGTGTATCTGTGATTCTCTCTCTGTGTGTACCTGGGTGTATCTATGATTCTCTCTCTGTGTGTCCCTGTGTGTATCTGTGATGCTCTCTGTGTGTCCCTGTGTATCTGTGATTCTCTCTGTGTCCCTGTGTGTATCTGTGATTCTCTCTGTGTCCCTGTGTGTATCTTTCATTCTCTCTGTGTTCCTGTGTGTATCTATGATTCTCTCTCTGTGTTCCTGTGTGTTTCTGTGATTCTCTCTGTGTCCTTGTGTGTATCTGTGATTCTCTCTCCGTGTCCCTGTGTGTATCTGTGATTCTCACTCTGTGTCCCTTGTATGTCTGTGATTCTCTTTCGGTGTCCCTGTGTGTATCTGTGATTCTCTCTTCTCTCTCTGGGTCCCTGTGTGTATCTGTGATTCTCTCTCTGTGTGTTCCTGTGTGTATCTGTGAATCTCTCTCTGTGTCCCTGTGTGTATCTGTTATTCTCTCATTTTGTGTTCCTGTGTGTATCTGTGAATCTCTCTCTGTGTCCCTGTGTGTATCTGTTGTTCTCTCTCTTTGTGTTCTTGTGTGTATCTGTGATTCTCTCTCTGTGTGTTCCTGTGTGTATCTGTGATTCTCTCTCTGTGTCCCTGTGTGTTTCTGTGATTTTCTCTGTGTTCCTGTGTGTATCTGTGATTCTCTCTCTGGGTCCCTGTGTGTATCTGTGCTTCTCTCTCTGTGTGTTCCTGTGTGCATCTGTGAATCTCTCTCTGTGTCCCTGTGTGTATCTGTTATTCTCTCATTTTGTGTTCTTGTGTGTATCTGTGATTCTCTCTCTGTGTGTACCTGGGTGTATCTATGATTCTCTCTCTGTGTGTCCCTGTGTGTATCTGTGATGCTCTCTGTGTGTCCCTGTGTATCTGTGATTCTCTCTGTGTCCCTGTGTGTATCTGTGATTCTCTCTGTGTCCCTGTGTGTATCTGTGATTCTCTCTGTGTCCCTGTGTGAATCTGTGATTCACTCTGTGTCCCTGTGTTTATCTGTGATTCTCTATCTGTGTTCCAGTGTGTATCTGTGATTCTCTCTCTGTGTCCCTGTGTGTATCTGTGATTCTCTCTCTGTGTCCCTGTGTGTATCTGTGATTCTCTCTCTGTGTCCCTGTGTGTATCTGTGATTCTCTCTCTGAGTTCCTGTGTGTATCTATGATTCTCTCTCTGTGTTCCTGTGTGTTTCTGTGATTCTCTCTGTGTCCTTGTGTGTATCTGTGATTCTCTCTCCGTGTCCCTGTGTGTATCTGTGATTCTCACTCTGTGTCCTTTGTATGTCTGTGATTCTCATTCGGTGTCCCTGTGTGTTTCTGTGATTCTCTCTCTGTGTCCCTGTGTACATCTGTGATTCTCTCTGTGTCCCTGTGTGTATCTGTGATTCTCTCTCTGTGTGTTCCTGTTTGTGTCTGTGAATCTCTCTCTGTGTCCCTGTGTGTATCTGTTATTCTCTCATTTTGTGTTCTTGTGTGTATCTGTGATTCTCTCTCTGTGTGTACCTGGGTGTATCTATGATTCTCTCTCTGTGTGTCCCTGTGTGTATCTGTGATGCTCTCTGTGTGTCCCTGTGTATCTGTGATTCTCTCTGTGTCCCTGTGTGTATCTGTGATTCTCTCTGGGTCCCTGTGTGTATCTGTGATTCTCTCTGTGTCCCTGCGTGAATCTGTGATTCTCTCTCTGTGTGTTCCTGTTTGTGTCTGTGATTCTCTCTCTGTGTCCCTGTGTGTATCTGTTATTCTCTCTCTTTGTGTTCCTGTGTGTATCTGTGATTCTCTCTCTGTGTGTTCCTGTGTGTATCTGTGATTCTCTCTCTGTGTCCCTGTGTGTATCTGTGATTCTCTCTCTGTGTCCCTGTGTGTATCTGTGATTCTCTCTCTGTGTGTCCCTGTGTGTATCTGTGATTCTCTCTCTGTGTCCCTGTGTATATCTGTGATTCTCTCTGTGTCCCTGTGTGTATCTGTGATTCTCTCTCTGTGTGTCCCTGGGTGTATCTATGATTCTCTCTCTGTGTGTCCCTGTGTGTATCTGTGATGCTCTCTGTGTGTCCCTGTGTGTATCTGTGATTCTCTCTGTGTCCCTGTGTGTATCTGTGATTCTCTCTGTGTCCCTGTGTGAATCTGCGATTCACTCTGTGTCCCTGTGTGTATCTTTGATTCTCTATCTGTTTTCCAGTGTGTATTTGTGATTCTCTCTCTGTGTCCCTGTGTGTATCTCTGAATCTCTCTCTGTGTGTCCCTGGGTGTAACTGTGACTCGCTCTCTGTGTCCCTGTGTGTATCTCTGATTCTCTCTCTGTGTCCCTGTGTGTATCTGTGATTCTCTCTCTGTGTTCCTGTGTGTATCTATGATTCTCTCTCTGTGTTCCTGTGTGTTTCTGTGATTCTCTCTGTGTCCTTGTGTGTATTTGTGATTCTCTCTCCGTGGCCCTGTGTGTATCTGTGATTCTCTCTCTTTGTCCTGTGTATGTCTGTGATTCTCTCTCTGTGTCCCTGTGTGTATCTGTGAGTCTCTCTCTGTGTCCCTGTGTACATATGTGATTCTCTCTGTGTCCCTGTGTGTATCTGTGATTCTCTCTCTGTGTCCCTGTGTATATCTGTGATTCTCTCTGTGACCCTGTGTGAATCTGTGATTCTCTCTCTGTGTGTCCCTGTGTGTATCTGTGATTCTCTCTCTGTGTCCCTGTGTGATTCTTTGATTCTCTCTGTGTCCCTGTGTGTATCTCTGATTCTCTCTCTGTGTGTCCCTGGGTGTATCTGTTACTCGCTCTCTGTGTCCCTGTGTGTGTCTGTGATTCTCTCTCTGTGTCCCTGTGTGTATCTGTGATTCTCTCTCTGTGTGCCCGTGTGTGTATCTGTGATTCACTCTCTGCGTTCCTGTGTGTATCTGTGATTCTCCCTTTATGTCCCTATGTGTATCTCTGATTCTCTCTCTGTGTTCCTGTGTGTATCTGTGATTCTCTCTCTGTGTCCCTGTGTGTGTCTCTGATTCTCTCTGTGTGTTCCTGTGTGTATCTTTGATTCTCTCTGTGCCCCTGTGTGTATCTGTGATTCTCTCTCTGTGCCCCTGTGTGTGTCTCTGATTCTCTCTCTGTGTCCCTGTGTGTTTCTGTGATTCTCTCTGTGTTCCTGTGTGTTTCTGTGATTTTCTCTGTGTTCCTGTGTGTATCTGTTATTCTCTCTCTGTGTGTCCCTCTGTGTATCTCTGATTCTCTCTCTGTGTTCCTGTGCGTATCTGTGATTCTCTCTCTGTGTCCCTGTGTGTATCTGTGATTCTCTCTCTGTGTGTTTCTGTGTGTATCTGTGATTCTCTCTCTGTGTCCCTGTGTGTATTTGTGATTCTCTCTCTCTGTGTTCCTGTGTGTATCTGTGATTCTCTCTCTGGGTCCCTGTGTGTATCTGTGATTCTCTCTCTGTGTGTTCCTGTGTGTATCTGTGAATCTCTCTCTGTGTCCCTGTGTGTATCTGTTATTCTCTCTCTTTGTGTTCCTGTGTGTATCTGTGATTCTCTCTCTGTGTGTTCCTGTGTGTATCTGTGAATCTCTCTCTGTGTCCCTGTGTGTATCTGTTATTCTCTCTCTTTGTGTTCTTGTGTGTATCTGTGATTGTCTCTCTGTGTGTTCCTGTGTGTATCTGTGATTCTCTCTCTGTGTCCCTGTGTGTTTCTGTGATTTACTCTGTGTTCCTGTGTGTATCTGTGATTCTCTCTCTGGGTCCCTGTGTGTATCTGTGATTCTCTCTCTGTGTGTTCCTGTGTGTATCGGTGAATCTCTCTCTGTGTCCCTGTGTGTATCTGTTATTCTCTCATTTTGTGTTCCTGTGTGTATCTGTGAATCTCTTTCTGTGTCCCTGTGTGCATCTGTTATTCTCTCTCTTTGTGTTCTTGTGTGTATCTGTGATTCTCTCTCTGTGTGTATCTGTGATTCTCTCTCTGTGTCCCTGTGTGTTTCTGTGATTTTCTCTGTGTTCCTGTGTGTATCTGTGATTCTCTCTCTGGGTCCCTGTGTGTATCTGTTATTCTCTCATTTTGTGTTCTTGTGTGTATCTGTGATTCTCTCTCTGTGTGTACCTGGGTGTATCTATGATTCTCTCTCTGTGTGTCCCTGTGTGTATCTGTGATGCTCTCTGTGTGTCCCTGTGTATCTGTGATTCTCTCTGTGTCCCTGTGTGTATCTGTGATTCTCTCTGTGTCCCTGTGTGTATCTGTGATTCTCTCTGTGTCCCTGTGTGAATCTGTGATTCACTCTGTGTCCCTGTGTTTATCTGTGATTCTCTATCTGTGTTCCAGTGTGTATCTGTGATTCTCTCTCTGTGTTCCTGTGTGTATCTGTGATTCTCTCTCTGTGTCCCTGTGTGTATCTGTGATTCTCTCTCTGTGTCCCTGTGTGTATCTGTGATTCTCTCTCTGTGTTCCTGTGTGTATCTATGATTCTCTCTCTGTGTTCCTGTGTGTTTCTGTGATTCTCTCTGTGTCCTTGTGTGTATCTGTGATTCTCTCTCCGTGTCCCTGTGTGTATCTGTGATTCTCACTCTGTGTCCCTTGTATGTCTGTGATTCCCTTTCGGTGTCCCTGTGTGTATCTGTGATTCTCTCTCTGTGTCCCTGTGTATATCTGTGATTCTCTCTGTGTCCCTGTGTGTATCTGTGATTCTCTCTCTGTGTGTTCCTGTGTGTATCTGTGAATCTCTCTCTGTGTCCCTGTGTGTATCTGTTATTCTCTCATTTTGTGTTCTTGTGTGTATCTGTGATTCTCTCTCTGTGTGTACCTGGGTGTATCTATGATTCTCTCTCTGTTTGTCCCTGTGTGTATCTGTGATGCTCTCTGTGTGTCCCTGTGTATCTGTGATTCTCTCTGTGTCCCTGTGTGTATCTGTGATTCTCTCTGTGTCCCTGTGTGTATCTGTGATTCTCTCTGTGTCCCTGCGTGAATCTGTGATTCACTCTGTGTTCCTGTGTGTATCTGTGATTCTCTCTCTGGGTCCCTGTGTGTATCTGTGATTCTCTCTCTGTGTGTTCCTGTGTGTATCTGTGAATCTCTCTCTGTGTCCCTGTGTGTATCTGTTATTCTCTCATTTTGTGTTCCTGTGTGTATCTGTGAATCTCTCTCTGTGTCCCTGTGTGTATCTGTTATTCTCTCTCTTTGTGTTCTTGTGTGTATCTGTGATTCTCTCTCTGTGTGTTCCTGTGTGTATCTGTGATTCTCTCTCTGTGTCCCTGTGTGTTTCTGTGATTTTCTCTGTGTTCCTGTGTGTATCTGTGATTCTCTCTCTGGGTCCCTGTGTGTATCTGTGATTCTCTCTCTGTGTGTTCCTGTGTGTATCTATGATTCTCTCTCTGTGTGTCCCTGTGTGTATCTGTGATGCTCTCTGTGTGTCCCTGTGTATCTGTGATTCTCTCTGTGTCCCTGTGTGTATCTGTGATTCTCTCTGTGTCCCTGTGTGTATCTTTCATTCTCTCTGTGTTCCTGTGTGTATCTATGATTCTCTCTCTGTGTTCCTGTGTGTTTCTGTGATTCTCTCTGTGTCCTTGTGTGTATCTGTGATTCTCTCTCCGTGTCCCTGTGTGTATCTGTGATTCTCACTCTGTGTCCCTTGTATGTCTGTGATTCTCTTTCGGTGTCCCTGTGTGTATCTGTGATTCTCTCTTCTCTCTCTGGGTCCCTGTGTGTATCTGTGATTCTCTCTCTGTGTGTTCCTGTGTGTATCTGTGAATCTCTCTCTGTGTCCCTGTGTGTATCTGTTATTCTCTCATTTTGTGTTCCTGTGTGTATCTGTGAATCTCTCTCTGTGTCCCTGTGTGTATCTGTTGTTCTCTCTCTTTGTGTTCTTGTGTGTATCTGTGATTCTCTCTCTGTGTGTTCCTGTGTGTATCTGTGATTCTCTCTCTGTGTCCCTGTGTGTTTCTGTGATTTTCTCTGTGTTCCTGTGTGTATCTGTGATTCTCTCTCTGGGTCCCTGTGTGTATCTGTGCTTCTCTCTCTGTGTGTTCCTGTGTGCATCTGTGAATCTCTCTCTGTGTCCCTGTGTGTATCTGTTATTCTCTCATTTTGTGTTCTTGTGTGTATCTGTGATTCTCTCTCTGTGTGTACCTGGGTGTATCTATGATTCTCTCTCTGTGTGTCCCTGTGTGTATCTGTGATGCTCTCTGTGTGTCCCTGTGTATCTGTGATTCTCTCTGTGTCCCTGTGTGTATCTGTGATTCTCTCTGTGTCCCTGTGTGTATCTGTGATTCTCTCTGTGTCCCTGTGTGAATCTGTGATTCACTCTGTGTCCCTGTGTTTATCTGTGATTCTCTATCTGTGTTCCAGTGTGTATCTGTGATTCTCTCTCTGTGTCCCTGTGTGTATCTGTGATTCTCTCTCTGTGTCCCTGTGTGTATCTGTGATTCTCTCTCTGTGTCCCTGTGTGTATCTGTGATTCTCTCTCTGAGTTCCTGTGTGTATCTATGATTCTCTCTCTGTGTTCCTGTGTGTTTCTGTGATTCTCTCTGTGTCCTTGTGTGTATCTGTGATTCTCTCTCCGTGTCCCTGTGTGTATCTGTGATTCTCACTCTGTGTCCTTTGTATGTCTGTGATTCTCATTCGGTGTCCCTGTGTGTTTCTGTGATTCTCTCTCTGTGTCCCTGTGTACATCTGTGATTCTCTCTGTGTCCCTGTGTGTATCTGTGATTCTCTCTCTGTGTGTTCCTGTTTGTGTCTGTGAATCTCTCTCTGTGTCCCTGTGTGTATCTGTTATTCTCTCATTTTGTGTTCTTGTGTGTATCTGTGATTCTCTCTCTGTGTGTACCTGGGTGTATCTATGATTCTCTCTCTGTGTGTCCCTGTGTGTATCTGTGATGCTCTCTGTGTGTCCCTGTGTATCTGTGATTCTCTCTGTGTCCCTGTGTGTATCTGTGATTCTCTCTGGGTCCCTGTGTGTATCTGTGATTCTCTCTGTGTCCCTGCGTGAATCTGTGATTCTCTCTCTGTGTGTTCCTGTTTGTGTCTGTGATTCTCTCTCTGTGTCCCTGTGTGTATCTGTTATTCTCTCTCTTTGTGTTCCTGTGTGTATCTGTGATTCTCTCTCTGTGTGTTCCTGTGTGTATCTGTGATTCTCTCTCTGTGTCCCTGTGTGTATCTGTGATTCTCTCTCTGTGTCCCTGTGTGTATCTGTGATTCTCTCTCTGTGTGTCCCTGTGTGTATCTGTGATTCTCTCTCTGTGTCCCTGTGTATATCTGTGATTCTCTCTGTGTCCCTGTGTGTATCTGTGATTCTCTCTCTGTGTGTCCCTGGGTGTATCTATGATTCTCTCTCTGTGTGTCCCTGTGTGTATCTGTGATGCTCTCTGTGTGTCCCTGTGTGTATCTGTGATTCTCTCTGTGTCCCTGTGTGTATCTGTGATTCTCTCTGTGTCCCTGTGTGAATCTGCGATTCACTCTGTGTCCCTGTGTGTCTGTGATTCTCTCTCTGTGTTCCTGTGTGTTTCTGTGATTCTCTCTCTGTGTGTCCCTGTGTGTATCTGTGACTCTCTCTCTGTGTGTTCCTGTGTGTATGTGTGATTCTCTCTCTGTGTCCCTGTGTGTATCTGTGATTCTCTCTCTTTGTGTTCCTGTGTGTATCTGTGATTCTCTCTCTGTGTCCCTCTGTGTATCTGTGATTCTCTCTCTGTGTCCCTGTGTGTTTCTGTGATTTTCATTGTGTTCCTGTGTGTTTCTGTGATTTTCTCTGTGTCCCTGTGTGTATCTGTGATTCTCTCTCTCTGTGTCCCCGTGTGTATCTGTGATACTCTCTGTGCCCCTGTGTGTATCTGTGATTCTCTCTCTGTGTGTCCCTGTGTGTATCTTTGATTCTCTCTCTGTGTTCCTGTGCGTATCTGTGATTCTCTCTGTGTCCCTGTGTGTGTCTGTGATTCTCTCTCTGTGTTCCTGTGTGTTTCTGTGATTCTCTCTGTGTCCCTGTGTGTGTCTGTGATTCTCTCTGTGTTCCTGTGTGTTTCTGTGATTCTCTCTGTGTCCCTGTGTGCATCTGTCATTCGCTCTCTGTGTGTGCCCCAGTGTGTATCTGTGATTCTCTCTCTCTGTGTCCCTGTGTGTATCTGTGATTTTCTCTGTGTTCCTGTGTGTTTCTGTGATTCTCTCTCTGTGTTCCTGTGTGTATCTCTTGATTCTCTCTCTGTGTCCCTGTGTGTATCTGTGATTCTCTCTCTCTGTGTCCCTGTGTGTATCTCTGATTCTCTCTCTGTGTTCCTGTGCGTATCTGTGATTCTCTCTGTGTCCCTGTGTGTGTCTGTGATTCTCTCTGTGTTCCTGTGTGTTTCTGTGATTCTCTCTCTGTGTTCCTGTGTGTATCTGTGATTCTCTCTCTGTGTCCCTGTGTGTATCTGTGATTCTCTCTCTCTGTGTCCCTGTGTGTATCTGTGATTCTCTCTGTGTCCCTGTGTATATCTGAGATTCTCTCTGTGTTCCTGTGTGTTTCTGTGATTCTCTCTCTGTGTCCCTGTGTGTGTCTGTGATTCTCTCTCTGTGTTCCTGTGTGTATCTGTGATTCTCTCTCTGTGTCCCTGTGTGTATCTGTGATTCTCTCTCTGTGTCCCTGTGTGTTTCTGTGATTCTCTCTCTGTGTCCCTGTGTGTATCTGTGATTCTCTCTGTGTCCCTGTGTATATCTGTGATTCTCTATGTGTCCCTGTCTGTATCTGTGATTCTCTCTGTGACCCTGTGTGTATCTGTGATTCTCTCTGTGTCCCTGTGTATATCTGTGATTCTCTCTCTGTATACTTTGTGTATCTGTGATTCTCTCTCTGTGTGTCCCTGTGTGTATCTGTGATTCTCTCTCTGTGTGTTCCTGTGTGTATCTGTGATTCTCTCTCTGTGTCCCTGTGTGTTTCTGTGATTCTCTCTCTGTGTCCCTGTGTGTATCTGTGATTCTCTCTGTGTCCCTGTGTATATCTGTGATTCTCAATGTGTCCCTGTCTGTATCTGTGATTCTCTCTGTGACCCTGTGTGTATCTGTGATTCTCTCTCTTTGTGTTCCTGTGTGTATCTGTGATTCTCTCTCTGTGTCCCTGTGTGTATCTGTGATTCTCTCTCTTTGTCCCTGTGTGTTTCTGTGATTTTCTTTGTGTTCCTGTGTGTTTCTGTGATTTTCTCTGTGTTCCTGTGTGTATCTGTGATACTCTCTGTGTCCCTGTGTGTATCTGTGATTCTCTCTCTCTGTGTCCCTGTGTGTATCTTTGATTCTCTCTCTGTGTTCCTGTGCGTATATGTGATTCTCTCTGTGTCCCTGTGTGTGTCTGTGATTCTCTCTCTGTGTTCCTGTGTGTTTCAGTGATTCTCTCTGTGTCCCTGTGTGTGTTTGTGATTCTCTCTGTGTTCCTGTGTGTTTCTGTGATTCTCTCTGTGTCCCTGTGTGTATCTGTGATTCGCTCTCTGTGTGTGCCCCAGTGTGTATCTGTGATTCTCTCTCTCTGTGTCCCTGTGTGTATCTGTGATTTTCTCTGTGTCCCTGTGTGTGTCTGTGATTCTCTCTGTGTTTCTGTGATTCTCTCTATGTGTTCCTGTGTGTATCTGTGATTTTCTCTCTGTCCCTGTGTGTATCTGTGTTTTTCTTTCCCTTTCTGTCCCTGAACAGTGTCTTTAAAAGCAAAGATAACTGAATGAATGATGCGGATATCGCCTTAAACATTCCCTCTGTCCACCTCTGTGCAGTTTTCCAGCAATGTGTACAGTCTACAAACTGCAGGGAAGAAGTAATTCCCTCCTGTGACGGCTCCTTACACACCTCCAATCTGTAACCTGGAAGGACAAGGATGTGAGAAACATTACAACGTCACCACCTGAAAGTTCATCTCCGAATCACACACCATCCTGACTTGGAATCTATATTGTCGTTCCTTCACTGTCGCTGAGGCAAATCCAGTAACTCCCTCCTGAACTGCAAGGCCAGCAGGAATGAGCCATCACATGTTGCCCTTGAGAATGTGATGGTGAGCTGCTTTTTGACATTGCTGCTGTCCATTGGGTGTTGGGGAGGAAGTGTCTGGATTTGACTCAGTGACAGCAATGGAACAGTGATAGTGTTCCAAGTCAGCATAGTGTGTGTATTGGAGGTGCTGTTGCTGATGGTGATGTTCTCAGTTTCTGCTCTGTCTCGGAATAGTGTTTACTGGTTAGGAAGGTGCTGTTGAAGGAGTCTTGGTGAATTCCTGCAGTGGATCTTGTTGGTGTGACAGACTGCAGTCCCTGTACAATGGTGATGGACGAGGTTAATGTTTATTAGATGTGATGGGGTGACACTTTAATTCCGCTCTGTACCTGTGGTTAGCTGTGTTTGCTTTTCTCTCAGTCCATCTTTGCCTCGCGGTAACATTCTGTCTCTCTCCCCAGTCTGTATCTGTGAATCTCCCGCACTCCCACAATCGCCGTGCAAATAGATTTCCCATTCACCATAACATTTTTCACATGCGATTCCTATGTGTATGTGTCATTCCCTCTTTGTGTTCCTGTGTGCACCAACGATTCTCTCTCTGTGTTCCTGTGTGTATCTGTGATTCTCTCTCTGTGTCCCTGTGTGTATCTGTGATTCTCTCTCTCTGTGTCCCTGTGTGTATCTCTGATTCTCTCTCTGTGTTCCTGTGCGTATCTGTGATTCTCTCTGTGTCCCTGTGTGTGTCTGTGATTCTCTCTGTGTTCCTGTGTGTTTCTGTGATTCTCTCTCTGTGTCCCTGTGTGTGTCTGTGATTCTCTCTCTGTGTTCCTGTGTGTATCTGTGATTCTCTCTCTGTGTCCCTGTGTGTATCTGTGATTCTCTCTCTGTGTCCCTGTGTGTGTCTGTGATTCTCTCTCTGTGTCCCTGTGTGTTTCTGTGATTCTCTCTCTGTGTCCCTGTGTGTATCTGTGATTCTCTCTGTGTCCCTGTGTGTATCTGTGATTCTCTCTGTGTCCCTGTGTGTTTCTGTGATTCTCTCTCTGTGTCCCTGTGTGTATCTGTGATTCTCTCTGTGTCCCTGTGTATATCTGTGATTCTCAATGTGTCCCTGTCTGTATCTGTGATTCTCTCTGTGACCCTGTGTGTATCTGTGATTCTCTCTCTTTGTGTTCCTGTGTGTATCTGTGATTCTCTCTCTGTGTCCCTGTGTGTATCTGTGATTCTCTCTCTTTGTCCCTGTGTGTTTCTGTGATTTTCTTTGTGTTCCTGTGTGTTTCTGTGATTTTCTCTGTGTTCCTGTGTGTATCTGTGATACTCTCTGTGTCCCTGTGTGTATCTGTGATTCTCTCTCTCTGTGTCCCTGTGTGTATCTTTGATTCTCTCTCTGTGTTCCTGTGCGTATCTGTGATTCTCTCTGTGTCCCTGTGTGTGTCTGTGATTCTCTCTCTGTGTTCCTGTGTGTTTCAGTGATTCTCTCTGTGTCCCTGTGTGTGTTTGTGATTCTCTCTGTGTTCCTGTGTGTTTCTGTGATTCTCTCTGTGTCCCTGTGTGTATCTGTGATTCGCTCTCTGTGTGTGCCCCAGTGTGTATCTGTGATTCTCTCTCTCTGTGTCCCTGTGTGTATCTGTGATTTTCTCTGTGTCCCTGTGTGTGTCTGTGATTCTCTCTGTGTTTCTGTGATTCTCTCTATGTGTTCCTGTGTGTATCTGTGATTTTCTCTCTGTCCCTGTGTGTATCTGTGTTTTTCTTTCCCTTTCTGTCCCTGAACAGTGTCTTTAAAAGCAAAGATAACTGAATGAATGATGCGGATATCGCCTTAAACATTCCCTCTGTCCACCTCTGTGCAGTTTTCCAGCAATGTGTACAGTCTACAAACTGCAGGGAAGAAGTAATTCCCTCCTGTGACGGCTCCTTACACACCTCCAATCTGTAACCTGGAAGGACAAGGATGTGAGAAACATTACAACGTCACCACCTGAAAGTTCATCTCCGAATCACACACCATCCTGACTTGGAATCTATATTGTCGTTCCTTCACTGTCGCTGAGGCAAATCCAGTAACTCCCTCCTGAACTGCAAGGCCAGCAGGAATGAGCCATCACATGTTGCCCTTGAGAATGTGATGGTGAGCTGCTTTTTGACATTGCTGCTGTCCATTGGGTGTTGGGGAGGAAGTGTCTGGATTTGACTCAGTGACAGCAATGGAACAGTGATAGTGTTCCAAGTCAGCATAGTGTGTGTATTGGAGGTGCTGTTGCTGATGGTGATGTTCTCAGTTTCTGCTCTGTCTCGGAATAGTGTTTACTGGTTAGGAAGGTGCTGTTGAAGGAGTCTTGGTGAATTCCTGCAGTGGATCTTGTTGGTGTGACAGACTGCAGTCCCTGTACAATGGTGATGGACGAGGTTAATGTTTATTAGATGTGATGGGGTGACACTTTAATTCCGCTCTGTACCTGTGGTTAGCTGTGTTTGCTTTTCTCTCAGTCCATCTTTGCCTCGCGGTAACATTCTGTCTCTCTCCCCAGTCTGTATCTGTGAATCTCCCGCACTCCCACAATCGCCGTGCAAATAGATTTCCCATTCACCATAACATTTTTCACATGCGATTCCTATGTGTATGTGTCATTCCCTCTTTGTGTTCCTGTGTGCACCAACGATTCTCTCTCTGTGTTCCTGTGTGTATCTGTGATTCTCTCTCTGTGTCCCTGTGTGTATCTGTGATTCTCTCTCTCTGTGTCCCTGTGTGTATCTCTGATTCTCTCTCTGTGTTCCTGTGCGTATCTGTGATTCTCTCTGTGTCCCTGTGTGTGTCTGTGATTCTCTCTGTGTTCCTGTGTGTTTCTGTGATTCTCTCTCTGTGTCCCTGTGTGTGTCTGTGATTCTCTCTCTGTGTTCCTGTGTGTATCTGTGATTCTCTCTCTGTGTCCCTGTGTGTATCTGTGATTCTCTCTGTGTCCCTGTGTGTTTCTGTGATTCTCTCTCTGTGTCCCTGTGTGTATCTGTGATTCTCTCTGTGTCCCTGTGTATATCTGTGATTCTCAATGTGTCCCTGTCTGTATCTGTGATTCTCTCTGTGACCCTGTGTGTATCTGTGATTCTCTCTCTTTGTGTTCCTGTGTGTATCTGTGATTCTCTCTCTGTGTCCCTGTGTGTATCTGTGATTCTCTCTCTTTGTCCCTGTGTGTTTCTGTGATTTTCTTTGTGTTCCTGTGTGTTTCTGTGATTTTCTCTGTGTTCCTGTGTGTATCTGTGATACTCTCTGTGTCCCTGTGTGTATCTGTGATTCTCTCTCTCTGTGTCCCTGTGTGTATCTTTGATTCTCTCTCTGTGTTCCTGTGCGTATCTGTGATTCTCTCTGTGTCCCTGTGTGTGTCTGTGATTCTCTCTCTGTGTTCCTGTGTGTTTCAGTGATTCTCTCTGTGTCCCTGTGTGTGTTTGTGATTCTCTCTGTGTTCCTGTGTGTTTCTGTGATTCTCTCTCTGTGTCCCTGTGTGTTTCTGTGATTCTCTCTCTGTGTCCCTGTGTGTATCTGTGATTCTCTCTGTGTCCCTGTGTATATCTGTGATTCTCTCTGTGTCCCTTTGTGTATCTGTGATTCTCTCTGTGACCCTGTGTGTATCTGTGATTCTCTCTGTGTCCCTGTGTATATCTGTGATTCTCTCTCTGTGTACTTTGTGTATCTGTGATTCTCTCTCTTTGTGTCCCTGTGTGTATCTGTGATTCTCTCTCTGTGTGTTCCTGTGTGTATCTGTGATTCTCTCTCTGTGTCCCTGTGTGTATCTGTGATTCTCTCTCTTTGTGTTCCTGTGTGTATCTGTGATTCTCTCTCTGTGTCCCTGTGTGTATCTGTGATTCTCTCTCTGTGTCCCTGTGTGTTTCTGTGATTTTCTTTGTGTTCCTGTGTGTTTCTGTGATTCTCTATGTGTCCCTGTCTGTATCTGTGATTCTCTCTGTGACCCTGTGTGTATCTGTGATTCTCTCTTTGTCCCTGTGTATATCTGTGATTCTCTCTCTGTATACTTTGTGTATCTGTGATTCTCTCTCTGTGTGTCCCTGTGTGTATCTGTGATTCTCTCTCTGTGTGTCCCTGTGTGTATCTGTGATTCTCTCTCTCTGTGTCCCTGTGTGTATCTTTGATTCTCTCTCTGTGTTCCTGTGCGTATCTGTGATTCTCTCTGTGTCCCTGTGTCTGTCTGTGATTCTCTCTCTGTGTTCCTGTGTGTTTCTGTGATTCTCTCTGTGTCCCTGTGTGTGTTTGTGATTCTCTCTGTGTTCCTGTGTGTTTCTGTGATCTCTCTGTGTCCCTGTATGTATCTGTGATTCTCTCTCTGTGTGTCCCTGTGTGTATCTGTGATTCTCTCTCTCTGTGTCCCTGTGTGTATCTTTGATTCTATCTCTGTGTTCCTGTGCGTATCTGTGATTCTCTCTGTGTCCCTGTGTGTGTCTGTGATTCTCTCTCTGTGTTCCTGTGTGTATCTGTGATTTTCTGTGTGTTCCTGTGTGTTTCTGTGATTCTCTCTCTGTGTTCCTGTGCGTATCTGTGATACTCTCTGTGTCCCTGGGTGTGTCTGTGATTCTCTCTGTGTTCCTGTGTGTTTCTGTGATTCTCTCTCTGTGTCCCTGTGTGTGTCTGTGATTCTCTCTCTCTGTGTCCCTGTGTGTATCTGTGATTTTCTCTGTGTCCCTGTGTGTGTCTGCGATTCTCTCTGTGTTCCTGTGTGTTTCTGTGATTCTCTCTCTGTGTTCCTGTGTGTATCTGTGATTTTCTCTCTGTCCCTGTGTGTATCTGTGTTTTTCTTTCCCTTTCTGTCCCTGAACAGTGTCTTTAAAAGCAAAGATAACTGAATGAATGATGCGGATATCGCCTTAAACATTCCCTCTGTCCACCTCTGTGCAGTTTTCCAGCAATGTGTACAGTCTACAAACTGCAGGGAAGAAGTAATTCCCTCCTGTGACGGCTCCTTACACACCTCCAATCTGTAACCTGGAAGGACAAGGATGTGAGAAACATTACAACGTCACCACCTGAAAGTTCATCTCCGAATCACACACCATCCTGACTTGGAATCTATATTGTCGTTCCTTCACTGTCGCTGAGGCAAATCCAGTAACTCCCTCCTGAACTGCAAGGCCAGCAGGAATGAGCCATCACATGTTGCCCTTGAGAATGTGATGGTGAGCTGCTTTTTGACATTGCTGCTGTCCATTGGGTGTTGGGGAGGAAGTGTCTGGATTTGACTCAGTGACAGCAATGGAACAGTGATAGCGTTCCAAGTCAGCATGGTGTGTGTATTGGAGGTGCTGATGCTGATGGTGATATTCTCAGTTTCTGCTCTGTCTCGGAATAGTGTTTACTGGTTAGGAAGGTGCTGTTGAAGGAGTCTTGGTGAATTCTTGCAGTGGATCTTGTTGGTGTGACAGACTGCAGTCCCTGTACAATGGTGATGGACGAGGTTAATGTTTATTAGATGTGATGGGGTGACACTTTAATTCCGCTCTGTACCTGTGGTTAGCTGTGTTTGCTTTTCTCTCAGTCCATCTTTGCCTCGCGGTAACATTCTGTCTCTCTCCCCAGTCTGTATCTGTGAATCTCCCGCACTCCCACAATCGCCGTGCAAATAGATTTCCCATTCACCATAACATTTTTCACATGCGATTCCTATGTGTATGAGTCATTCCCTCTTTGTGTTCCTGTGTGCATCAACGATTCTCTCTCTGTGTCCTTGTGTGTATCTGTAATTCTCTCTGTGTCCCTGTGTGTATCTGTGATTCTCTCTGTGTCCCTGTGTATATCTGTGATTTTCTCTCTGTGTCCCTGTGTGTATCTGTGATTCTCTCTGTGTCCCTGTGTGTATCTGTGGTTCTCTCTGTGACCCTGTGTGTATCTGTGATTCTCTCTGTGTCCCTGTGTATACCTGTGATTCTCTCTCTGTGTACTTTGTGTATCTGTGATTCTCTCTCTGTGTGTCCCTGTGTGTATCTGTGATTCTCTCTCTGTGTGTTCCTGTGTGTATGTGTGATTCTCTCCCTGTGTCCCTGTGTGTATCTGTGATTCTCTCTCTTTGTGTTCCTGTGTGTATCTGTGATTCTCTGTCTGTGTCCCTGTGTGTATCTGTGATTCTCTCTCTGTGTCCCTGTGTGTTTCTGTGATTTTCTTTGTGTTCCTGTGTGTTTCTGTGATTTTCTCTGTGTCCCTGTGTGTATCTGTGACTCTCTCTCTCTGTGTCCCTGTGAGTATCTTTGATTCTCTCTCTGTGTTCCTGTGCGTATCTGTGATTCTCTCTGTGTCCCTGTGTGTGTCTGTGATTCTCTCTCTGTGTTCCTGTGTGTTTCTGTGATTCTCTCTGTGTCCCTGTGTGTGTCTGTGATTCTCTCTGTGTTCCTGTGTGTTTCTGTGATTCTCTCTGTGTCCCTGTGTGTATCTGTCATTCGCTCTCTGTGTGTGCCCCAGTGTGTATCTGTGATTCTCTCTCTCTGTGTCCCTGTGTGTATCTGTGATTCTCTCTCTGTGTGTGCCCCAGTGTGTATCTGTGATTCTCTCTCTCTGTGTCCCTGTGTGTATCTGTGATTTTCTCTGTGTTCCTGTGTGTTTCTGTGAATCTCTCTCTGTGTTCCTGTGTGTATCTGTGATTCTCTCTCTGTGTCCCTGTGTGTATCTGTGATTCTCTCTCTCTGTGTCCCTGTGTGTATCTCTGATTCTCTCTCTGTGTTCCTGTGCGTATCTGTGATTCTCTCTGTGTCCCTGTGTGTGTCTGTGATTCTCTCTGTGTTCCTGTGTGTTTCTGTGATTCTCTCTCTGTGTCCCTGTGTGTGTCTGTGATTCTCTCTCTGTGTTCCTGTGTGTATCTGTGATTCTCTCTCTGTGTCCCTGTGTGTATCTGTGATTCTCTCTCTGTGTCCCTGTGTGTGTCTGTGATTCTCTCTCTGTGTCCCTGTGTGTTTCTGTGATTCTCTCTCTGTGTCCCTGTGTGTATCTGTGATTCTCTCTGTGTCCCTGTGTATATCTGTGATTTTCTCTGTGTCCCTGTGTGTATCTGTGATTCTCTCTGTGACCCTGTGTGTATATGTGATTCTCTCTGTGTCCCTGTGTATATCTGTGATTCTCTCTCTGTGTACTTTGTGTATCTGTGATTCTCTCTCTTTGTGTCCCAGTGTGTATCTGTGATTCTCTCTCTGTGTGTTCCTGTGTGTATCTGTGATTCTCTCTCTTTGTCCCTGTGTGTATCTGTGATTCTCTCTCTTTGTGTTCCTGTGTGTATCTATGATTCTCTCTCTGTGTCCCTGTGTGTATCTGTGATTCTCTCTCTGTGTCCCTGTGTGTTTCTGTGATTTTCTTTGTGTTCCTGTGTGTTTCTGTGATTTTCTCTGTGTTCCTGTGTGTATCTGTGATACTCTCTGTGTCCCTGTGTGTATCTGTGATTCTCTTTCTCTGTGTCCCTGTGTGTATCTTTGATTCTCTCTCTGTGTTCCTGTGCGTATCTGTGATTCTCTCTGTGTCCCTGTGTGTGTCTCTGATTCTCTCTCTGTGTTCCTGTGTGTTTCTGTGATTCTCTCTGTGTCCCTGTGTGTGTCTGTGATTCTCTCTGTGTTCCTGTGTGTTTCTGTGATTCTCTCTGTGTCCCTGTGTGTATCTGTGATTCGCTCTCTGTGTGTGCCCCAGTGTGTATCTGTGATTCTCTCTCTCTGTGTCCCTGTGTGTATCTGTGATTTTCTCTGTGTCCCTGTGTGTGTCTGTGATTCTCTCTGTGTTCCTGTGTGTTTCTGTGATTCTCTCTCTGTGTCCCTGTGTGTGTCTGTGATGCTCTCTCTGTGTCCCTGTGTGTTTCTGTGATTTTCTTTGTGTTCCTGTGTGTTTCAGAGTGGTTATCTCTGGACTCTTGCCTGTACCACGGAATAGTTTAGAGAGGAATAGGGAGAGGGAAGGTTTGAATTCATGGCTGAGGGGATGGTGCAGGAGGGAGGGGTTCAGGTACTTAAGCAATTAGGGCTCGTACTGGGGAAGGTGTGACCTCTATGAGAAGGATGGTCTACACCTTAATCAGAAGGGGACCAATATCCTGGGGGGTAAATTTGCTAAGGCCATGCAGGGAGGTTTAAACTGATTCGGGGGGGGGGGGGGAGGGATCCTGAGTAGTGGGGCTGAAAGTGAGGGATGCATGGATGGTGACTGCAATGCACGGCATTGCAGAGGTGGGGTGGAGCAGGGTTTGAAATGTGTATACTTCAATGCCAGGAGTATTCGCAATAAAGTGGGTGAACTTGCAGCGTGGATCAGTACCTGGGACTTCGATGTTGTGGCTATTTCAGAGACATGGATAGAGCAGGGGCAGGAATGGATGCTGCAGGTCCCGGGGTTCAAATGTTTTAGTCGAAGTAGGGAAGGAGGTAGAAGAGGGGGAGGGGTAGCATTATTGGTCAGAGATTGTATCACAGTGTCAGAGAGGAGGTTTGATGAGGACTTATCTGTTGAGGTAGTATGGGCGGAGATTAGAAATAGGAGAGGAGAGGTCACCCTGTTGGGAGTCTTTTATAGACCTCCTAAAAGTTCTAGAGAGGTTGAGGAAAGGATTGCGGAGTCAATCCTGCTTAGGAGTGAAAGTAATAGGGCAATTGTTATGGGGGATTTTAACTTGACTAATATTGACTGGAATTGTTATAGCTCTAGCTCGTTAGAGGGGTCAGTTTTTGTTCAAAGCGTGCAGGAAGGTTTTTTGACTCAGTATGTAGACAGGCCAACTAGAGGTGAGGCTATATTGGATCTGGTGCTGGGAAATGAGCCAGACCAGGTGCTAGACTTGGAAGTTGGTGTGCATTTTGGTGATAGTGACCACAATTCGGTTACGTTCACCTTAGTGATGGAAAGGGATAGGCATGAACCTCGGGCCAGTGGTTTTAGCTGGGGGAAGGGTAATTATGAGGCTATTAGGAGAGAATTAGGAAACATAGGTTGGACTAGGAGATTACAGGGACTGGGAACGTCCGACATGTGGAGTTTTTTCAAGGAGCAGCTACTGCGAGTCTGTGATAGGTATGTCCCTGTCAGGCAAGGAGGAATTGGTAGGGCTAGGGAACCGTGGTGCACCAAAAAAGTTTCTTTGTTGGTTAAAAAGAAAAAGGAGGCTTATGTTCGGATGAGACGTGAGCACTCGGGTAGTGCACTAGAAAGCTTTAGATTGGCTAAGAGGGAGTTGAAGAGCGAGCTTAGAAGGGCTAAAAGGGGACATGAGAAGACTTTGGCGGATAGGGTTAAAGAGAATCCTAAGGCGTTCTATAGGTATGTCAAGAACAGAAGGTTGGTTAGGGCAAGTTTAGGGCCAGTTATAGATGGCAGAGGGAAGTTATGTGTGGAACCGAAGGAGATTGGTGAAGCATTGAACCAATATTTCTCTTCGGTGTTCACGCAAGGGGACATGAATATAGCTGAGGAGGACACTGGGTTGCAAGGGAGTAGAATAGACAGTATTACAGTTGATAAGGAGGATGTGCAGGATATTCTGGAGGGTCTGAAAATAGATAAATCCCCTGGTCCGGATGGGATTTATCCAAGGATTCTCTGGGAGGCAAGAGAAGTGATTGCAGAGCCTCTGGCTCTGATCTTCAGGTCGTCGTTGGCCTCTGGTATAGTACCAGAAGATTGGAGGTTAGCGAATGTTGTCCCATTGTTTAAGAAGGGGAACAGAGACTTCCCCGGGAATTATAGACCGGTGAGTCTCACTTCTGTTGTCGGCAAGATGTTGGAAAAAATTATAAGGGATAGGATTTATAGTTATTTGGAGAGTAATGAATTGATAGGTGATAGTCAGCATGGTTTTGTGGCAGGTAGGTCGTGCCTTACTAACCTTATTGAGTTTTTTGAGAAAGTGACCAAGGAGGTGGATGGGGGCAAGGCAGTGGACGTGGTATATATGGATTTTAGTAAGGCGTTTGATAAGGTTCACCATGGTAGGCTTCTGCAGAAAATGCAGATGTATGGGATTGGGGGTGATCTAGGAAATTGGATCAGGAATTGGCTAGCGGATAGGAAACAGAGGGTGGTGGTTGATAGTAAATATTCATCATGGAGTGCGGTTACAAGTGGTGTACCTCAGGGATCTGTTTTGGGGCCACTGCTGTTTGTAATATTTATTAATGATCTGGATGAGGGTATAGTTGGGTGGATTAGCAAATTTGCTGATGACACCAAAGTCGGTGGTGTGGTAGACAGTGAGGAAGGGTGTCGTAGTTTGCAGGAAGACTTAGACAGGTTGCAAAGTTGGGCCGAGAGGTGGCGGATGGAGTTTAATGCGGAGAAGTGTGAGGTAATTCACTTTGGTAGGAATAACAGATGTGTTGAGTATAGGGCTAACGGGAGGACTTTGAATAGTGTGGAGGAGCAGAGGGATCTAGGTGTATGTGTGCATAGATCCCTGAAAGTTGGGAATCAAGTAGATAAGGTTGTTAAGAAGGCATATGGTGTCTTGGCGTTTATTGGTAGGGGGATTGAATTTAGGAGTCGTAGCGTTATGTTGCAACTGTACACAACTCTGGTGCGGCCGCACTTGGAGTACTGTGTGCAGTTCTGGTCCCCACATTACAGGAAGGATGTGGAGGCTTTGGAGAGGGTGCAGAGGAGGTTTACCAGGATGTTGCCTGGTATGGAGGGGAGATCCTATGAGGAGAGGCTGAGGGATTTGGGATTGTTTTCGCTGGAAAGGCGGCGGCTCAGAGGGGATCTTATTGAAACATATAAGATGATTAGAGGTTTAGATAGTGTGGATAGTGATAGCCTTTTTCCTCTGATGGAGAAATCCAGCACGAGGGGGCATGGCTTTAAATTGAGGGGGGTAGTTATAGAACCGATGTCAGGGGTAGGTTCTTTACCCAGAGGGTGGTGAGGGATTGGAATGCCCTGCCAGCATCAGTAGTAAATGCGCCTAGTTTGGGGGCGTTTAAGAGATCCGTAGATAGGTTCATGGACGAAAAGAAATTGGTTTAGGTTGGAGGGTCACAGTTTTTTTTTAACTGGTCGGTGCAACATCGTGGGCCGAAGGGCCTGTTCTGCGCTGTAATGTTCTATGTTCTATGTGTGTTTCTGTGATTTTCTCTGTGTTCCTGTGTGTATCTGTGATTCTCTCTGTGTCCCTGTGTGTATCTCTGATTCTCTCCCTGTGTTCCTGTGTGTTTCTGTGATTCTCTCTGTGTCCCTGTGTGCGTCTGTGATTCTCTCTGTGTTCCTGTGTGTTTCTGTGATTCTCTCTGTGTCCCTGTGTGTATCTGTGATTCTCTCTCTGTGTGTGCCCCAGTGTGTATCTGTGATTCTCTCTCTCTGTGTCCCTGTGTGTATCTGTGATTTTCTCTGTGTTCCTGTGTGTTTCTGTGATTCTCTCTCTGTGTTCCTGTGTGTATCTGTGATTCTCTCTCTGTGTCCCTGTGTGTATCTGTGATTCTCTCTCTCTGTGTCCCTGTGTGTATCTCTGATTCTCTCTCTGTGTTCCTGTGCGTATCTGTGATTCTCTCTGTGTCCCTGTGTGTTTCTGTGACTCTCTCTCTGTGTCCCTGTGTGTGTCTGTGATTCTCTCTGTGTTCCTGTGTGTTTCTGTGATTCTCTCTCTGTGTCCCTGTGTGTTTCTGGGATTCTCTCTCTGTGTTCCTGTGTGTATCTGTGATTCTCTCTCTGTGTCCCTGTGTGTATCTGTAATTCTCTCTCTGTGTCCTTGTGTGTATCTGTGATTCTCTCTCTGTGTCCCTGTGTGTATCTGTGATTTTCTCTGTGTTCCTGTGTATATCTGTGATTCTCTCTCTGTGTCCCTTGTGTATCTGTGATTCTCTCTCTGTGTTCCTGTGTGTATCTGTGATTCTCTCTCTGTGTCCCTGTGTGTATCTCTGATTCTCTCTCTGTGTCCTTGTGTGTATCTGTGATTCTCTCTCTGTGTCCCTGTGTGTATCTGTGATTTTCTCTGTGTCCCTGTGTATATCTGTGATTCTCTCTCTGTGTCCCTTGTGTATCTGTGATTCTCTCTCTGTGTGTCCCTGTGTGTATCTGTGATTCTCTCTCTGTGTCCCTGTGTGTGTCTGTGATTCTCTCTCTGTGTCCCTGTGTGTGTCTGTGATTCTCTCTCTGTGTCCCTGTGTGTTTCTGTGATTCTCTCTCTGTGTCCCTGTGTGTATCTGTGATTCTCTCTGTGTCCCTGTGTATATCTGTGATTCTCTCTGTGTCCCTGTGTGTATCGGTGATTCTCTCTCTCTTTGTCCCTGTGTGTATCTGTGATTCTCTCTCTGTGTCCCTGTGTGATTCTGTCATTCTCTCTGTGTCCCTGTGTGTATCTGTGCTTCTCTCTCTGTGTGTCCCTGGGTGTATCTATGATTCTCTCTCTGTGTGTCCCTGTGTGTATCTGTGATGCTCTCTGTGTGTCCCTGTGTGTATCTGTGATGCTCTCTGTGTGTCCCTGTGTGTATCTGTCATTCTCTCTGTGTCCCTGTGTGTATCTGTGATTCTCTCTGTGTCCCTGTGTGTATCTGTGATTCACTCTGTGTCCCTGTGTTTATCTGTGATACTCTCTCTGTGTCCCTGTGTGTATCTGTGATTTTCTCTGTGTTCCTGTGTATATCTGTGATTCTCTCTCTGTGTCCCTTGTGTATCTGTGATTCTCTCTCTGTGTTCCTGTGTGTATCTGTGATTCTCTCTCTGTGTCCCTGTGTGTATCTCTGATTCTCTCTCTGTGTCCTTGTGTGTATCTGTGATTCTCTCTCTGTGTCCCTGTGTGTATCTGTGATTTTCTCTGTGTCCCTGTGTATGTCTGTGATTCTCTCTCTGTGTCCCTTGTGTATCTGTGATTCTCTCTCTGTGTGTCCCTGTGTGTATCTGTGATTCTCTCTCTGTGTCCCTGTGTGTGTCTGTGATTCTCTCTCTGTGTCCCTGTGTGTGTCTGTGATTCTCTCTCTGTGTCCCTGTGTGTTTCTGTGATTCTCTCTCTGTGTCCCTGTGTGTATCTGTGATTCTCTCTGTGTCCCTGTGTATATCTGTGATTCTCTCTGTGTCCCTATGTGTATCGGTGATTCTCTCTCTCTTTGTCCCTGTGTGTATCTGTGATTCTCTCTCTGTGTCCCTGTGTGATTCTGTCATTCTCTCTGTGTCCCTGTGTGTATCTGTGCTTCTCTCTCTGTGTGTCCCTGGGTGTATCTATGATTCTCTCTCTGTGTGTCCCTGTGTGTATCTGTGATGCTCTCTGTGTGTCCCTGTGTGTATCTGTGATGCTCTCTGTGTGTCCCTGTGTGTATCTGTCATTCTCTCTGTGTCCCTGTGTGTATCTGTGATTCTCTCTGTGTCCCTGTGTGTATCTGTGATTCACTCTGTGTCCCTGTGTGTATCTGTGATACTCTCTCTGTGTTCCAGTGTGTATCTGTGATTTTCTCTCTTTGTCCCTGTGTGTATCTGTGATTCTCTCTCTGTGTCCCTGTGTGATTCTGTCATTCTCACTGTGTCCCTGTGCGTATCAGTGATTCTCTCTCTGTGTCCCTGTGTGTATCTGTGATTCTCTCTCTGTGTCCCTGTGTGTATCTGTGATTCTCTCTCTGTGTCCCTGTGTGTATCTGTGATTCTCTCTCTGTGTGTCCCTGGGTCTATCTATGATTCTCTCTCTGTGTGTCCCTGTGTGTATCTGTGATTCTCTGTGTCCCTGTGTGTATCTGTGATTCTCTCTGTGTCCCTGTGTGTATCTGTGATTCACTCTGTGTCCCTGTGTTTATCTGTGTTTCTCTCTCTGTGTTCCAGTGTGTATCTGTGATTCTCTCTCTGTGTCCCTGTGTGTATCTGTGATTCTCTCTCTGTGTGTTCCTGTGTGTATCTGTGATTCTCTCTCTGTGTCCCTGTGTGTATCAGTGATTCTCTCTCTTTGTGTTCCTGTGTGTATCTGTGATTCTCTTTCTGTGTCCCTGTGTGTATCTGTGATTCTCTCTCTGTGTCCCTGTGTGTTTCTGTGATTTTCTTTGTGTTCCTGTGTGTATCTGTGATTCTCTCTGTGTCCCTGTGTGTTTCTGTGATTTTCTCTGTGTCCCTGTGTGTTTCTGTGATTTTGTCTGTGTTCCTGTGTGTATCTGTGATTCTCTCTGTGTCCCTGTGTGTATCTGTGATTCTCGCTCTCTGTGTCCCTGTGTGTATCTTTGATTCTCTCTCTGTGTTCCTGTGCGTATCTGTGATTCTCTCTGTGTCCCTGTGTGTGTCTGTGATTCTCTCTCTGTGTTCCTGTGTGTTTCTGTGATTCTCTCTGTGTCCCTGTGTGTGTCTGTGATTCTCTCTGTGTTCCTGCGTGTTTCTGTGATTCTCTCTGTGTCCCTGTGTGTATCTGTGATTCTCTCTCTGTGTGTGCCCCAGTGTGTATCTGTGATTCTCTCTCTCTGTGTCCCTGTGTGTATCTGTGATTTTCTCTGTGTTCCTGTGTGTTTCAGTGATTCTCTCTCTGTGTTCCTGTGTGTATCTGTGATTCTCTCTCTGTGTCCCTGTGTGTATCTGTGATTCTCTCTCTCTGTCCCTGTGTGTATCTGTGATTCTCGCTCTGTGTCCTTGTGTGTATCTGTGATTCTCTCTCTGTGTCCCTGTGTGTATCTGTGATTTTCTCTGTGTTCCTGTGTATATCTGTGATTCTCTCTCTGTGTCCCTTGTGTATCTGTGATTCTCTCTCTGTGTTCCTGTGTGTATCTGTGATTCTCTCTCTGTGTCCCTGTGTGTATCTGTGATTCTCTCTCTGTGTCCTTGTGTGTATCTGTGATTCTCTCTCTGTGTCCCTGTGTGTATCTGAGATTTTCTCTGTGTCCCTGTGTATATCTGTGATTCTCTCTCAGTGTCCCTTGTGTATCTGTGATTCTCTCTCTCTTTGTCCCTGTGTGTATCTGTGATTCTCTCTCTGTGTCCCTGTGTGATTCTGTCATTCTCTCTGTGTCCCTGTGTGTATCTGTGCTTCTCTCTCTGTGTGTCCCTGGGTGTATCTATGATTCTCTCTCTGTGTGTCCCTGTGTGTATCTGTGATGCTCTCTGTGTGTCCCTGTGTGTATCTGTGATGCTCTCTGTGTGTCCCTGTGTGTATCTGTCATTCTCTCTGTGTCCCTGTGTGTATCTGTGATTCTCTCTGTGTCCCTGTGTGTATCTGTGATTCACTCTGTGTCCCTGTGTGTATCTGTGATACTCTCTCTGTGTTCCAGTGTGTATCTGTGATTTTCTCTCTTTGTCCCTGTGTGTATCTGTGATTCTCTCTCTGTGTCCCTGTGTGATTCTGTCATTCTCACTGTGTCCCTGTGCGTATCAGTGATTCTCTCTCTGTGTCCCTGTGTGTATCTGTGATTCTCTCTCTGTGTCCCTGTGTGTATCTGTGATTCTCTCTCTGTGTCCCTGTGTGTATCTGTGATTCTCTCTCTGTGTGTCCCTGGGTCTATCTATGATTCTCTCTCTGTGTGTCCCTGTGTGTATCTGTGATTCTCTGTGTCCCTGTGTGTATCTGTGATTCTCTCTGTGTCCCTGTGTGTATCTGTGATTCACTCTGTGTCCCTGTGTTTATCTGTGTTTCTCTCTCTGTGTTCCAGTGTGTATCTGTGATTCTCTCTCTGTGTCCCTGTGTGTATCTGTGATTCTCTCTCTGTGTGTTCCTGTGTGTATCTGTGATTCTCTCTCTGTGTCCCTGTGTGTATCAGTGATTCTCTCTCTTTGTGTTCCTGTGTGTATCTGTGATTCTCTTTCTGTGTCCCTGTGTGTATCTGTGATTCTCTCTCTGTGTCCCTGTGTGTTTCTGTGATTTTCTTTGTGTTCCTGTGTGTATCTGTGATTCTCTCTGTGTCCCTGTGTGTTTCTGTGATTTTCTCTGTGTCCCTGTGTGTTTCTGTGATTTTGTCTGTGTTCCTGTGTGTATCTGTGATTCTCTCTGTGTCCCTGTGTGTATCTGTGATTCTCGCTCTCTGTGTCCCTGTGTGTATCTTTGATTCTCTCTCTGTGTTCCTGTGCGTATCTGTGATTCTCTCTGTGTCCCTGTGTGTGTCTGTGATTCTCTCTCTGTGTTCCTGTGTGTTTCTGTGATTCTCTCTGTGTCCCTGTGTGTGTCTGTGATTCTCTCTGTGTTCCTGCGTGTTTCTGTGATTCTCTCTGTGTCCCTGTGTGTATCTGTGATTCTCTCTCTGTGTGTGCCCCAGTGTGTATCTGTGATTCTCTCTCTCTGTGTCCCTGTGTGTATCTGTGATTTTCTCTGTGTTCCTGTGTGTTTCAGTGATTCTCTCTCTGTGTTCCTGTGTGTATCTGTGATTCTCTCTCTGTGTCCCTGTGTGTATCTGTGATTCTCTCTCTCTGTCCCTGTGTGTATCTGTGATTCTCGCTCTGTGTCCTTGTGTGTATCTGTGATTCTCTCTCTGTGTCCCTGTGTGTATCTGTGATTTTCTCTGTGTTCCTGTGTATATCTGTGATTCTCTCTCTGTGTCCCTTGTGTATCTGTGATTCTCTCTCTGTGTTCCTGTGTGTATCTGTGATTCTCTCTCTGTGTCCCTGTGTGTATCTGTGATTCTCTCTCTGTGTCCTTGTGTGTATCTGTGATTCTCTCTCTGTGTCCCTGTGTGTATCTGAGATTTTCTCTGTGTCCCTGTGTATATCTGTGATTCTCTCTCAGTGTCCCTTGTGTATCTGTGATTCTCTCTCTGTGTGTCCCTGTGTGTATCTGTGATTCTCTCTGTGTGTCCCTGTGTGCGTCTGTGATTCTCTCTCTGTGTGTCCCTGTGTGCATCTGTGAAGCTCTCTGTGTGTCCCTGTGTGTATCTGTCATTCTCTCTGTGTCCCTGTGTGTATCTGTGATTCTCTCTGTGTCCCTGTGTGTATCTGTGATTCACTCTGTGTCCCTGTGTTTATCTGTGATACTCTCTCTGTGTTCCAGTGTGTATCTGTGATTCTCTCTCTGTGTCCCTGTGTGTATCTGTGATTCTCTCTCTGTGTCCCTGTGTGTATCTGTGATTCTCTCTCTGTGTCCCTGTGTGTATCTGTGATTCTCTCTCTGTGTCCCTGTGTGTATCTGTGATTCTCTCTCTGTGTCCCTGTGTGATTCTGTGATTCTCTCTGTGTCCCTGTGTGTATCTGTGATTCTCTCTCTGTGTGTCCCTGTGTATATCTATGATTCTCTCTCTGTGTGTCCCTGTGTGTATCTGTGATTCTCTCTCTGTGTCCCTTGTGTATCCGTTATTCTCTCTCTGTGTGTCCCTGTGTGTATCTGTGATTCTCTCTCTGTGTCCCTGTGTGTGTCTGTGATTCTCTCTCTGTGTCCCTGTGTGTGTCTGTGATTCTCTCTCTGTGTCCCTGTGTGTTTCTGTGATTCTCTCTCTGTGTCCCTGAGTGTATCTGTGATTCTCTCTGTGTCCCTGTGTATATCTGTGATTCTCTCTGTGTCCCTGTGTGTATCTGTGATTCTCTCTGTGTCCCTGTGTGTATCTGTGATTCTCTCACTGTGTGTCCCTGTGTGTATCTGTGATTCTCTCTCTGTGTCCTTGTGTGTGTCTGTGATTCTCTCTGTGTTCCTGTGTGTTTCTGTGATTCTCTCTGTGTCCCTGTGTGTATCTGTGATTCTCTCTCTGTGTGTGCCCCAGTGTGTATCTGTGATTCTCTCTCTCTGTGTCCCTGTGTGTATCTGTGATTTTCTCTGTGTTCCTGTGTGTTTCTGTGATTCTCTCTCTCTGTGTCCCTGTGTGTATCTCTGATTCTCTCTCAGTGTTCCTGTGCGTATCTGTGATTCTCTCTGTGTCCCTGTGTGTGTCTGTGATTCTCTCTGTGTTCCTGTGTGTTTCTTTGATTCTCTCTCTGTGTCCCTGTGTGTGTCTGTGATTCTCTCTCTGTGTTCCTGTGTGTATCTGTGATTCTCTCTCTGTGTCCCTGTGTGTATCTGTGATTCTCTCTCTGTGTCCTTGTGTGTATCTGTGATTCTCTCTCTGTGTCCCTGTGTGTATCTGTGATTTTCTCTGTGTTCCTGTGTATATCTGTGATTCTCTCTGTGTCCCTGTGTATATCTGTGATTCTCTCTCTGTGTCCCTTGTGTATCTGTGATTCTCTCTCTGTGTGTCCCTGTGTGTATCTGTGATTCTCTCTCTGTGTCCATGTGTGTGTCTGTGATTCTCTCTCTGTGTCCCTGTGTGTGTCTGTGATTCTCTCTCTGTGTCCCTGTGTGTTTCTGTGATTCTCTCTCTGTGTCCCTGTGTGTATCTGTGATTCTGTCTGTGTCCATGTGTATAGCTGTTATTCTCTCTGTGTCCCTCTGTGTATCTGTGATTCTCTCTGTGTCCCTGTATGTATCTGTGATTCTCTCTCTGTGTGTCCCTGTGTGTATCTGTGATTCTCTCTCTGTGTCCCTGTGTGATCCTTTCATTCTCTCTGTGTCCCTGTGTGTATCTGTGATTCTCTCTCTGTGTGTCCCTGGGTGTATCTATGATTTTCTCTGTGTGTGTCCCTGTGTGTATCTGTGATGCTCTATGTGTGTCCCTGTGTGTATCAGTGATTCTCTCTCTGTGTCCCTGTGTGTATCTGTGATTCTCTCTCTGTGTCCCTGTGTGTATCTGTGATTCTCTCTCTGTGTCCCTGTGTGTATCTGTGATTCTCTCTCTGTGTCCCTGTGTGTATCTGTGATTCTCTCTCTGTGTCCCTGTGTGATTCTGTGATTCTCTCGGTGTCCCTGTGTGTATCTGTGATTCTCTCTCTGTGTGTCCCTGTGTGTATCTATGATTCTCTCTCTGTGTGTCCCTGGGTGTATCTGTGACTCGCTCTCTGTGTCCCTGTGTGTATCTCTGATTCTCTCTCTGTGCCCCAGTGTGTATCTGTGATTCTCTCACTCTGTGTCCCTGTGTGTATCTGTGATTTTCTCTGTGCTCCTGTGTGTATCTATGATTCTCTCTCTGTGTGTCCCTGGGTGTATTTGTGACTCGCTCTCTGTGTCCCTGTGTGTATCTGTGATTCTCTGTCTGTGTCCCTGTGTGATTCTGTCATTCTCTCTGTGTCCCTGTGTGTATCTGTGATTCTCTCTCTGTGTGTCCCTGGGTGTATCTATGATTCTCTCTCTGTGTGTCCCTGTGTGTATCTGTGATGCTCTCTGTGTGTCCCTGTGTGTATCTGTGATTCTCTCTGTGTCCCTGTGTGTTTCTGTGATTCTCTTTGTGTCCCTGTGTGTATCTGTGATTCTCTATCTGTGTCCCTGTGTGTATCTGTGATTCTCCCTCTGTGTCCCTGTGTGTATCTGTGATACTCTCTCTGTCTCCCTGTGTAATTCTGTGCTTCTCTCTGTGTCCCTGTGTGTATCTGTGATTCTCTCCCTGTGTGTCCCTGTGTGTATCTGTGATGCTCTCACTGTGTCCCTGTGTGTATCTGTGATTCTCTCTGTGTCCCTGTGTATGTCTGTGATTCTCTCTGTGTCCCTGTGTGTATCTGTGATTCTCTCTGTGTCCCTGTGTGTATCTGTGATTCTCTCACTGTGTGTCCCTGGGTGTATCTGTGACTCGCTCTCTGTGTCCCTGTGTATATCTCTGATTCTCTCTCTGTGCCCCAGTGTGTATCTGTGATTCTCTCTCTCTGTGTCCCAGTGTGTATCTGTGATGCTCTCACTGTGTCCCTGTGCGTATCTGTGATTCTCTCTGTGTCCCTGTGTGTATCTGTGATTCTCTCTCTGTGTGTTCCTGTGTGTATCTGTGATTCTCTCTCTGTGTCCCTGTGTGTATCTGTGATTCTCTCTCTGTGTCCCTGTGTGTTTCTGTGATTTTCTTTGTGTTCCTGTGTATTTCTGTGATTTTCTCTGTGTTCCTGTGTGTATCTGTGATTCCCTCTGTGTCCCTGTGTGTATCTGTGATTCTCTCTCTCTGTGTCCCTGTGTGTATCTTTGATTCTCTCTCTGTGTTCCTGTGCGTATCTGTGATTCTCTCTGTGTCCCTGTGTGTGTCTGTGATTCTCTCTCTGTGTTCCTGTGTGTTTCTGTGATGTTCTCTGTGTCCCTGTGTGTGTCTGTGATTCTCTCTGTGTTCCTGTGTGTTTCTGTGATTCTCTCTGTGTCCCTGTGTGTATCCGTGATTCTCTCTCTGTGTGTGCCCCAGTGTGTATCTGTGATTCCCTCTCTCTGTGTCCCTGTGTGTATCTGTGATTTTCTCTGTGTTCCTGTGTGTTTCTGTGATTCTCTCTCTGTGTTCCTGTGTGTATCTCTGATTCTCTCTCTGTGTCCCTGTGTGTATCTGTGATTCTCTCTCTCTGTGTCCCTGTGTGTATCTGTGATTCTCTCTCTGTGTCCTTGTGTGTATCTGTGATTCTCTCTCTGTGTCCCTGTGTGTATCTGTGATTTTCTCTGTGTTCCTGTGTATATCTGTGATTCTCTCTGTGTCCCTGTGTATATCTGTGATTCTCTCTCTGTGTCCCTTGTGTATCTGTGATTCTCTCTCTGTGTGTCCCTGTGTGTATCTGTGATTCTCTCTCTGTGTCCCTGTGTGTGTCTATGATTCTCTCTCTGTGTCCCTGTGTGTGTCTGTGATTCTCTCTCTGTGTCCCTGTGTGTTTCTGTGATTCTCTCTCTGTGTCCCTGTGTGTATCTGTGATTCTCTCTGTGTCCCTGTGTATATCTGTGATTCTCTCTGTGTCCCTGTGTGTATCTGTGATTCTCTCTGTGTCCCTGTATGTATCTGTGATTCTCTCTCTGTGTGTCCCTGTGTGTATCTGTGATTCTCTCTCTGTGTCCCTGTGTGATCCTGTCATTCTCTCTGTGTCCCTGTGTGTATCTGTGATTCTCTCCCTGTGTGTCCCTGGGTGTATCTATGATTCTCTCTGTGTGTGTCCCTGTGTGTATCTGTGATGCTCTCTGTGTGTCCCTGTGTGTATCAGTGATTCTCTCTCTGTGTCCCTGTGTGTATCTGTGATTCTCTCTCTGTGTCCCTGTGTGTATCTGTGATTCTCTCTCTGTGTCCCTGTGTGTATCTGTGATTCTCTCTCTGTGTCCCTGTGTGTATCTGTAATTCTCTCTCTGTGTCCCTTTGTGATTCTGTGATTCTCTCTGTGTCCCTGTGTGTATCTGTGATTCTCTCTCTGTGTGTCCCTGTGTGTATCTATGATTCTCTCTCTTTGTGTCCCTGGGTGTATCTGTGAGTCGCTCTCTGTGTCCCTGTGTGTATCTATGATTCTCTCTCTGTGTGTCCCTGGGTGTATCTGTGACTCGCTCTCTGTGTCCCTGTGTGTATCTGTGATTCTCTCTCTGTGTCCCTGTGTGATTCTGTCATTCTCTCTGTGTCCCTGTGTGTATCTGTGAATCTCTCTCTGTGTGTCCCTGGGTGTATCTATGATTCTCTCTCTGTGTGTCCCTGTGTGTATCTGTGATGCTCTCTGTGTGTCCCTGTGTGTATCTGTCATTCTCTCTGTGTCCCTGTGTGTTTCTGTGATTCTCTTTGTGTCCCTGTGTGTATCTGTGATTCACTCTGTGTCCCTGTGTTTATCTGTGATTCTCTCTCTGTGTTCCAGTGTGTATCTGTGATTCTCTCTCTGTGTCCCTGTGTGTATCTGTGATTCTCTCTCTGTGTCCCTGTGTGTATCTGTGATTCTCTCTCTGTGTCCCTGTGTGTATCTGTGATTCTCTCTCTGTGTCCCTGTGTGTATCTATGATTCTCTCTCTGTCTCCCTGTGTAATTCTGTGATTCTCTCTGTGTCCCTGTGTGTATCTGTGATTCTCTCCCTGTGTGTCCCTGTGTGTATCTGTGATGCTCTCACTGTGTCCCTGTGTGTATCTGTGATTCTCTCTGTGTCCCTGTGTGTATCTGTGATTCTCTCTGTGTCCCTGTGTGTACCTGTGATTCTCTCTCTGTGTGTCCCTGGGTGTATCTGTGACTCGCTCTCTGTGTCCCTGTGTGTATCTCTGATTCTCTCTCTGTGCCCCAGTGTGTATCTGTGATTCTCTCTCTCTGTGTCCCTGTGTGTATCTGTGATTTTCTCTGTGCTTCTATGTGTTTCTGTGATTCTCTCTCTGTGTTCCTGTGTGTATCTGTGATTCTCTCTCTGTGTCCCTGTGTGTATCTGTGATTCTCTCTCTGGGTCCCTGTGTGTATCTGTGATTTTCTCTCTGTGTTCCTGTGTGTATCTGTGATTTTCTCTGTGTTCGTGTGTGTTTCTGTGATTCTCTCTCTGTGTGTCCCTGTGTGTATCGGTGATTTTCTCTCTGTGTGCCCCAGTGTGTATCTGTGGTTCTCTCTCTGTGTCCCTATGTGTATCTGTGATTTTCTCTCTGTGTCCCTGTGTGTATCTGTGATTCTCTCTGTGTCCCTGTGTGTGTCTGTGATTCTCTCTGTGTTCCTGTGTGTTTCTGTGATTCTCTCTCTGTGTTCCTGTGTGTATCTGTGATTTTCTCTGTGTCCCTGTGTGTATCTGTGTTTTTCTTTCCCTTTCTGTCCCTGAACAGTGTCTTTAAAAGCAAAATAACTGAATGAATGATGCGGATATCGCCTTTAACATTCCCTCTGTCCACCTCTGTGCAGTTTTTCAGCAATGTGTACAGTCTACAAACTGCAGGGAAGAAGTAATTCCCTCCTGTGACGGCTCGTTACACACCTCCAATCTGTAACCTGGAAGGACAAGGATGTGAGAAACATTACAACGTCACCACCTGAAAGTTCATCTCCGAATCACACACCATCCTGACTTGGAATCTATATTGTCGTTCCTTCACTGTCGCTGAGGCAAATCCAGTAACTCCCTCCTGAACTGCAAGGCCAGCAGGAATGAGCCATCACATGTTGCCCTTGAGAATGTGATGGTGAGCTGCTTTTTGACATTGCTGCTGTCCATTGGGTGTTGGGGAGGAAGTGTCTGGATTTGACTCAGTGAGAGCAATGGAACAGTGATAGCGTTCCAAGTCAGCATAGTGTGTGTATTGGAGGTGATGTTGCTGATGTTGATGTTCTCAGTTTCTGCTCTGTCTCGGAATAGTGTTTACTGTTTAGGAAGGTGCTGTTGAAGGAGTCTTGGTGAATTCCTGCAGTGGATCTTGTTGGTGTGACAGACTGCAGTCCCTGTACAATGGTGATGGACGAGGTTAATGTTTATTAGATGTGATGGGGTGACACTTTAATTCCGCTCTGTACCTGTGGTTAGCTGTGTTTGCTTTTCTCTCAGTCCATCTTTGCCTCGCGGTAACATTCTGTCTCTCTCCCCAGTCTGTATCTGTGAATCTCCCGCACTCCCACAATCGCCGTGCAAATAGATTTCCCATTCACCATAACATTTTTCACATGCGATTCCTATGTGTATGTGTCATTCCCTCTTTGTGTTCCTGTGTGCACCAACGATTCTCTCTCTGTGTTCCTGTGTGTATCTGTGATTCTCTCTCTGTGTCCCTGTGTGTATCTGTGATTCTCTCTCTCTGTGTCCCTGTGTGTATCTCTGATTCTCTCTCTGTGTTCCTGTGCGTATCTGTGATTCTCTCTGTGTCCCTGTGTGTGTCTGTGATTCTCTCTGTGTTCCTGTGTGTTTCTGTGATTCTCTCTCTGTGTCCCTGTGTGTGTCTGTGATTCTCTCTCTGTGTTCCTGTGTGTATCTGTGATTCTCTCTCTGTGTCCCTGTGTGTATCTGTGATTCTCTCTCTGTGTCCCTGTGTGTATCTGTGATTCTCTCTGTGTCCCTGTGTGTTTCTGTGATTCTCTCTCTGTGTCCCTGTGTGTATCTGTGATTCTCTCTGTGTCCCTGTGTGTATCTGTGATTCTCTCTGTGTCCCTGTGTGTACCTGTGATTCTCTCTCTGTGTGTCCCTGGGTGTATCTGTGACTCGCTCTCTGTGTCCCTGTGTGTATCTCTGATTCTCTCTCTGTGCCCCAGTGTGTATCTGTGATTCTCTCTCTCTGTGTCCCTGTGTGTATCTGTGATTTTCTCTGTGCTTCTATGTGTTTCTGTGATTCTCTCTCTGTGTTCCTGTGTGTATCTGTGATTCTCTCTCTGTGTCCCTGTGTGTATCTGTGATTCTCTCTCTGTGTCCCTGTGTGTATCTGTGATTTTCTCTCTGTGTCCCTGTGTGTATCTGTGATTTTCTCTGTGTTCGTGTGTGTGTCTGTGATTCTCTCTGTGTTCCTGTGTGTTTCTGTGATTCTCTCTCTGTGTGTCCCTGTGTGTATCGGTGATTTTCTCTCTGTGTGCCCCAGTGTGTATCTGTGGTTCTCTCTCTGTGTCCCTATGTGTATCTGTGATTTTCTCTCTGTGTCCCTGTGTGTATCTGTGATTCTCTCTGTGTCCCTGTGTGTGTCTGTGATTCTCTCTGTGTTCCTGTGTGTTTCTGTGATTCTCTCTCTGTGTTCCTGTGTGTATCTGTGATTTTCTCTGTGTCCCTGTGTGTATCTGTGTTTTTCTTTCCCTTTCTGTCCCTGAACAGTGTCTTTAAAAGCAAAATAACTGAATGAATGATGCGGATATCGCCTTTAACATTCCCTCTGTCCACCTCTGTGCAGTTTTTCAGCAATGTGTACAGTCTACAAACTGCAGGGAAGAAGTAATTCCCTCCTGTGACGGCTCGTTACACACCTCCAATCTGTAACCTGGAAGGACAAGGATGTGAGAAACATTACAACGTCACCACCTGAAAGTTCATCTCCGAATCACACACCATCCTGACTTGGAATCTATATTGTCGTTCCTTCACTGTCGCTGAGGCAAATCCAGTAACTCCCTCCTGAACTGCAAGGCCAGCAGGAATGAGCCATCACATGTTGCCCTTGAGAATGTGATGGTGAGCTGCTTTTTGACATTGCTGCTGTCCATTGGGTGTTGGGGAGGACGTGTCTGGATTTGACTCAGTGAGAGCAATGGAACAGTGATAGCGTTCCAAGTCAGCATAGTGTGTGTATTGGAGGTGATGTTGCTGATGTTGATGTTCTCAGTTTCTGCTCTGTCTCGGAATAGTGTTTACTGGTTAGGAAGGTGCTGTTGAAGGAGTCTTGGTGAATTCCTGCAGTGGATCTTGTTGGTGTGACAGACTGCAGTCCCTGTACAATGGTGATGGACGAGGTTAATGTTTATTAGATGTGATGGGGTGACACTTTAATTCCCCTCTGTACCTGTGGTTAGCTGTGTTTGCTTTTCTCTCAGTCCATCTTTGCCTCGCGGTAACATTCTGTCTCTCTCCCCAGTCTGTATCTGTGAATCTCCCGCACTCCCACAATCGCCGTGCAAATAGATTTCCCATTCACCATACCATTTTTCACATGCGATTCCTATGTGTATGTGTCATTCCCTCTTTGTGTTCCTGTGTGCATCAACGATTTTCTCTCTGTGTCCTTGTGTGTATCTGTGATTCTCTCTGTGTCCCTGTGTATATCTGTGATTTTCTCTCTGTGTCCCTGTGTGTATCTGTGATTCTCTCTATGTCCCTGTGTGTATCTGTGATTCTCTCTGTGACCCTGTGTGTATCTGTGATTCTCTCTGTGTCCCTGTGTATATCTGTGATTCTCTCTCTGTGTACCTTGTGTATCTGTGATTCTCTCTCTGTGTGTCCCTGTGTGTATCTGTGATTCTCTCTCTGTGTCCCTGTGTGTATCTGTGATTCTCTCTCTGTGTCCCTGTGTGTATCTGTGATTCTCTCTGTGTCCCTGTGTGTTTCTGTGATTCTCTCTCTGTGTCCCTGTGTGTATCTCTGATTCTCTCTGTGTCCCTGTGTATATCTGTGATTCTCTCTGTGTCCCTGTGTGTATCTGTGATTCTCTCTGTGTCCCTGTGTGTATCTGTGATTCTCTCTGTGTCCCTGTGTGTATCTGTGATTCTCTCTGTGTCCCTGGGTTATCTATGATTCTCTCTCTCTGTGTCCCTGTGTGTATCTATGATTCTCTCTGTGTCCCTGTGTATATCTGTGATTCTCTCTCTGTGGCCCTGCGGTTATCTGTGATTCTCTTTGAGTCCCTGTGTAGGTCTATTTCATTGTCTTTTGTGTATATGTGAACATGTTCACATGTCTGTTGTGGTGTCTGTTGATGCAAATCTTTCACAATCTCCCTGTGATTCTATTTCACAATCGCTTTGTTTACCTTGGATTCTCTCAGTGTCTCTGTGTGTATCTCTGATTCTTTCTCTCTGTTCCTGTGTGTATCTTTGATTCTCTCGATGACCCTGTGTGCACCAATGATTTTCTCGCTGTGTCTCTGTGTGTATCTCTGATTCTTTCTCAGTGTCCCTGTGTGTATCTATGATTCTTTCCCTGTGTCCCTGTGTGTACATGTGAATCTCTCACTGTGTCCCTGTGTTTATCTGTGACTACGTCTGTGTCCCTGTGTGTATCTGTGATTCTCTCTCTGTGTGTGTCCCTGTATGCATCTGTGACTCTGTGTCCCTGTGTGTATCTGTGATTCTGTCTCTGTGTATCCCTGTGTGCATCTGTGATTCTGTCTCTGTGTATCCCTGTGTGTATCTGTGATTCACCCTCTGTCTCCCTGTGTATATCTGTGATAATCTCTCTGTGTGTCCCTGTGTGTATCTGTGATTCTCTCTCTGCGTTCCTGTGTGTATCTGTGATTCTCTCTCTCTGTGTACCTGTGTGTATCTGTGATTCTCTCTCTGTCTCCCTGTGTGTATCTGTGAATCTCTCTCTGTATGTCCCTGTGTGTATCTGTGATTCTCTCGCTGTGTCCCTGTGTGTATCTGTGATTCTCTCTCTGCGTGTCCCTGTGTGTATCTGTGATTCTCTCTCTCTGTGTCCCTGTGTGTATCTGTGATTCTCTCGCTGTGTCCCTGTGTGTATCTGTGATTCTCTCTCTGTGTGTCCCGGTGTGTAGCTGTGATTCTCTCTCTGTGTGTCCCTGTGTGTATCTGTGATTCTCTCGCTGTGTCCCTGTGTCCACCTCTGTGTTCCACAGGAGCAGGCTGAGGAGTAAGAAAAAAATGCCAGGCAAGATGTTGGAATGCTCCTCCTGCAGGATGTGGGAGATCAGGGAGACCTCCGGTATCCCTGACGACAGCTCCTGCAAAAGATGCATTCAGCTGCAGCTGCTAGCAAAGCTTGTTAGGGAACTGGAGAAGGAGCTTGATGACCTCCATCTAATTCGGGAGAATGAGGAGTTTATAGACAGTAGCTTTAGGGAGATAGTTTCACCTAAGCAGCAGAGCACAGGAAATTGGGTAACTGTAAGGAGAGAAAGTGGCAGTGTGAAAGGACAGGCAGAGCAGGGTTCCCCTGTGGTCATACCCCTCCACAACAGGTTTCCTGAATTGGATACTGTTGTGGGAGATGCTTTACCTGGGACAAGCTGCGACAGCCGGAACTCTGATACTCAGTCTGGTTCGACAGCGCAAAAGGGTGGGATGAAGAAGAGGAGAGCAGTAGTGATAGGGGACTCAATGGTCAGAGGTACGGACACGAGGTTCTGTGGTCGGGACAGATAATCCCGCATGGTTTGTTGCCTCCCCGGTGCCAAGGTCAGGGATGTCTCTGATCGCGTGCACAGCGTTCTAAAGTGGGAAGGTGATCAGCCAGATGTCGTGGTACACGTCGGTACCAATGACGTGGGAAGGAAGAGTGAGGAGGTCCTAAAGAGTGAGGACAAAGAGCTTGGAAGGAAGTTAAAAAGCAGGACCCCGAGGGTAGTAATCTCAGGATTGCTTCCTGAGCCACATGCCAGTGAGGGCAGGAGTAGGATGCTTGGGCGGATGAACACGTGGCTGAGGAACTGGTGCAGGGGGCAGGGTTTCCAATTCTTGAATCATTGGGACCTCTTTTGGGGCAGGTGGGACCTGTACAAGAGAGACGGGTTACACCTAAACTACAAGGGGACCAATATACTTGCAGGGAGATTTGCTAGTGTTATTGGGGAGTGTTTAAACTAGATTTGCAGGGGGGTGGGAACCAGAGTGCCAGAGCAGATAGTGGAGCAGGGGTCAAAAGACAGGTTAGTTCAAGCAAAATCACAAATGGAAGGGTAGAGTGTGGTGGAAATAATTTTTTCTGGTGTGTCTATTTCAATGCCAGGAGTATTGTGGGGAAGGCAGATGTGCTGAAGGCGTGGATAGACACATGGAAATATGACATTATAGCCATTAGTGAAACTTGGCTACAGGAGGGGCAGGACTGGCAGCTCAATGTTCCAGGGTTCCAATGTTTCAGGCGGGATAGAGGCAGAGGGATAAAAGGTGGGGGGTGGCCTTGTTGGTCAGGGAAAATGTTACAACTGTACTCAGGCAGGATAGATTAGGGAGCTTGTCTACAGAGGCCCTATGGGTGGAGCTGAGAAACAGGAAAGGTATGACAACAATAATGGGCTTGTATTATAGACCACCCAATAGTCAGCGAGAATTGGAGGAGCAAATCAGCGGAGAAATAGCTGACAACTGCAAGAAACACAAAGTTGTGATAGTAGGGGATTTTAATTTTCCACATATAGATTGGGACTCGCATACTGTTCAAGATTTAGACGGGGTAGAGTTTGTAAAATGTGTTCAGGAGAATTTTCTACATCAGTATATAGAGGTGCCAACTAGAGAGGATGCAATATTGGATCTCCTATTGGGAAATGAGTTAGGGCAGGTGGTGGATGTGAGTGTGAGGGAACACTTTGGATCCAGTGATCATAATGCCATTAGTTTCAAACTGATCATGGATAAGGATAGATCTGGTCCTCGGGTTGAAGTTCTGAACTGGAAAAAGGCCAAATTTGATGAAATGAGAAGGGATCTAGGACGTGTGGATTGGCACAGGCTGTTCTCTGGTAAGGATGTAAATGGAAAGTGGGAGGCCTTCAAAGGAGAAATTTTGAGAGCGCAGAGTTTGTATGTTCCTGTCAGGATTAAAGGCAAAGTAAATCGGAATAAGGAACCTTGGTTCTCGAGGGAGATTGTAACACTGATTAAGAGGAAGAGAGAGTTGTATGAAATGTACAGGCAGCAAGGAACAGATCAGATGCTCGAGGAGTATAAAAAGTGCAAGAAGCTACTTAAGAGGGAAATCAGGAGGGCTGAAAGAAGACATGAGGTTGCTTTGGCAGACAGAGTGAAGGAAAATCCAAAGAGCTTCTATAGGTATGTTAGGAGCAAAAGGATAGTGAGGGATAAAATTGGTCCTCTTGAAGACCAGAGTGATAGACTGTGTATGCAACCAAAAGAGATGGGGGAGATACTGAATGGTTTTTTTGCATCCGTATTTACTGAGGAAATGGGCATGGAGTCTACGGAAATAGGGCAAACTGGTCGGGAGGCCATGGAGCCTTTACAGATTAAAGGGGAGGAGGTGCTCGCTGTCTTGAGGCAAATCAGAGTGGATAAATCCCCAGGACCGGACAGGGTATTCCCACGGACCTTGAGGAAAGCTAGTGTTGAACTTGCAGGGGCCCTGACAGACATATCTAAAATGTCAGTATTCACGGGGTAGGTGCCGGATGATTGGAGGGTGGCTCATGTTGTTCCGTTGTTTAAAAAAGGTTCCAAAAGAAATCCGGGAATTTATCGGCCAGTAAGTTTGACGTCGGTGGTGGGCAAGTTATTGGAAGGTGTGAAAAGGGATAGGATCTACAAATATTTGGATAGACAGGGACTTATTAGGGAGAGTCAACATGGCTTTGTGCGTGGTAGGTCATGTTTGACCAATCTATGAGTGTTTTTCGAGGAGGTTACCAGGAAAGTGGATGAAGGGAAGGCGGTGGATGTTGTCTACCTGGATTTCAGCAAGGCCTTTGACAAGGTCCCTCATGGGAGGTTAGTTAGGAAGGTTCAGTCGCTAGGTATACATGGGGAGGTCGTAAATTGGATAAGGCACTGGCTCAATGGAAGAAGCCAGAGAGTGGTTGTGGAGGATTGCTTCTCTGAGTGGAGGCCTGTGACTAGTGGTGTGCGGCAGGGATCGGTGTTGGGTCCATTGTTGTTTGTCATCTATATCAATGATCTGGATGATAATGTGGTGAATTGGATCAGCAAGTTTGCTGATGATACAAAGAGTGGAGTAGTGGACAGTGAGGAAGGTTTTCAAAGCTTGCAGAGGGAATTCGACCAACGAGAAAAATGGGCTGAAAAATGGCAAATGAAATTTAATGCAGACAAGTGTGAGATATTGCACTTTGGAAGGACAAACCAAAGACGAACGTACAGGGTAAATGGTCGGACTCTGAAGAGTGCAGTTGAACAGAGGGATCTGGGAATACAGGTACAGAATTCCCTAAAAGTGACGTCACAGGTGGATAGGGTCGTAAAGAGTGCCTTTGGTACATTGGCCTTTATAAATCGGAGTATCGAGTATAAAAGTTGGAGTGTTATGGTAAGGTTATATCAGGCATTGGTGAGGACGAATTTGGAGTATTGTGTACAGTTTTGGTCACGTGGTGACAGGAAGGATGTAAATAAGATTGAAAGAGTGCAGAGAAGGTTCACAAGGATGTTGCCGGGACTTGAGAAGCTGAGTTACAGAGAGAGATTGAATAGGTTGGGACTTTATTCCCTGGAGCGAAGAAGATTGAGGGGAGATTTGATAGAGGTGTATAAGATTTTGATGGGTATAGATAGAGTGAATGCAAGCAGGCTTTTTCCGCTGAGGCTAGGGGAGAAAAAAACCAGAGGGCATGGGTTAAGGGTGAAAGGAGAAAAGTTTAAAGGGAATATTAGGGGGGGCTTCTTCACGCAGAGAGTGGTGGGAGTGTGGAATGAGCTGCCGGATAAAGTGGAAAATGCGGGGTCACTTTTAACATTTACGAAAAACTTGGACGGGTTCATGGATGAGAGGGATGTGGAGGGATATGGTCCAAGTGCAGGTCAGTGGGATTAGGCATAAAATGGTTCGGCACAGACAAGAAGGCCTGTTTCTGAGCTGAAATTTTCTATGGTTCAATGGTACTATTGCGAGTGATCCTTGGGGATTGTGTCACTAATTAAAACGATCCTTGTGGTTTGTGTCATGACTTAGAGTGATCCTTGGGGATTGAGTCACAATTTAGAGTGATCCTTGGGGAATGTGTCACAATTTAGAGTGATCCTTGGGGATTGAGTCACAATTTAGAGTAATCCTTGGGAATTGTGTCACCAGTTACAGTGATCCTTGGGGATTGTGTCACTATTTGGAGTGATCCTTGGGGATTGTGTCACTATTTAGAATGATCCTTGGGGATTGTGTCACTATTTGGAGTGATCCTTGGGGATTGTGTCATTATTTAGAGCGATCCTTGGGGATTGTGTCACTATTTAGAGTGATCCTTGGGGATTGTGTCACTATTTAGAGTGATCCTTGGGGATTGTGTCACTATTTAGAGTGATCCTTGGGGTTTGTGTCACTATTTAAAGTGATCCTCTTGGATTGTGTCACTATTTAGAGTGATCCTTGGGGATTGTGTAACTATTTGGAGAGATCCTTGGGGATTGTGTCACTATTTAAAGTGATCCTCTTGGATTGTGTCACTATTTAGAGTGATCCTTGGGGATTGTGTAACTATTTGGAGAGATCCTTGGGGATTGTCTCACAATTTAGACTGATCCTTGGGGATTGTGTCACTATTTAGAGTGATCCTTTGGGATTGTGTGACTATTTAGAGTGATCCTTGGGTATTGTGTCACTATTTAGAGTGATCCTTGGGGATTCTGTCACTATTTAGAGTGATCCTCGTGGATTGTGTCACTATTCTCCGTGATCAATGGGGATTGTTTCAATATTGAGACTGATCCTTGGAGAATTTGTCACTAATTTGAGTGATCCCTGTGAATTGTGTCACAGTTTTAAATGATCCTTGTTGATTGTGTCACTATTTAGAGTGATCCATGTGGATTGTGTCACTATATTGAGTGATCCTTGGAATTGTGTCATTATTTAGAGTGCCCTTGGGGATTGTATCACTATTTAGAGTGATCCTTGTGGATTGTATCACTATTTAGAGTGATCCTTGGGGATTGAGTCACTATTTAGAGTGATCCTTGGGGATTGTGTCCCTATTTAGAGTGATCCTTCTGGGTTGTGTCACTATTTAGAGTGATCCTTGGGGATTGTGTCACTATTTAGAGTGATCCGTGGGGATTGTGTCACTATTTAGAGTGATCCTTGTGGATTGTGTCACTATTGAGCGTGATCCTTGGGGATTGTGTCACGATTTGGAGTGATCCTTGGGGATTGTGTCACTATTGAGAGTGATACTTGGGAATTGTGTCACCATTTACAGTGATCCTTGGGGATTGTGTCACTATTTAGAGTGATCCTTGGGGATTGTGTCACTATTTAGAGTGATCCTTGGGGATTGTGTCACTATTTAGAGTGATCCTTGGGGATTGTGTAACGATTTAGACTGATCCTTGGGGATTGTGTCATTATTTAGAGTGATCCTTTGGGATTGTGTAACTATTTAGAGTGATCCTTGGGGATTGTGTCACTATTTAGAGTGATCCTTGGGGATTGAGTCACAATTTAGAGTAATCCTTGGGAATTGTGTCACCAGTTACAGTGATCCTTGGGGATTGTGTCACAATTTAGAGTGATCCTTGGCGATTGTGTCACTATTTAGAGTGATCCGTGGGGATTGTGTCATTATTTAGAGTGATCCTTGGGGATTGTGTCACTATTTAGAGTGATCCTTGGGGATTGTGCCACTTTTTAGAGTGATCCTTGGGGATTGTGTCACGATTTAGAGTGATCATTGGGGTTTGTGTCACTATTTAAAGTGATCCTCGTGGATTGTGTCACTATTTAGAGTGATCCTTGGGGATTGTGTAACTATTTGGAGAGATCCTTGGGGATTGTGTCACTATTTAGAGTGATCCATGGGGATTGTGTCACTATTTAGAGTGATCCTTGGGGATTGTGTCACAATTTAGAGTGATCCTTTGGGATTGTGTCACTATTTAGAGTGATCCTTGGGTATTGTGTCACTATTTAGAGTGATCCTTGGGGATTGTGTCACTATTTAGAGTGATCCTTGGGGATTGTGTCACTATTTAGAGTGTTCCTTGGGATTGTGTCACTATTTAGAGTTATCCTTGGGGGATTGTGTCTCTATTGAGAGTGATCCTTGGGGATTGTTTCATTATTTAGAGTGTCCTTGGGGATTGTATCACTATTTAGAGTGATCCCTGTGGATTGAATCACTATTTAGAGTCATCCTTGGGGATTGTGTCACTATTTAGAGTGATCCTTGGGGATTGTGTCTCTATTGAGAGTGATCCTTCGGGATTGTGTCACTATTTAGAGTGATCCTTATGGATTGTGTCATTATTTAGAGTGATCCTTGGGGATTGTGTCAGTATTTAGAGTGATCCTTGGGTATTGTGTCACTATGTAGAGTGATCCTTGGGGATTGTGTCACGATTTAGAGTGATCCTTGGGGATTGTGTCACTATTTAGAGTGATCCTTGGGGATTGAGTCACAATTGAGAGTAATCCTTGGGAATTGTGTCACTATTTAGAGTGATCCTTGGGGATTGTGTCACTATTTAGAGTGATCCTTGGGTATTGTGTCACTATTTGGAGTGATCCTTGGGCATTGTGTTAGTATTTAGAGTTATCCTTGGGGGTTTGTGTCTCTATTGCGAGTGATCCTTGGGGATTGTATCACTATTTAGAGTGATCCTTGTGGATTGTATCACTATTTAGAGTGATCCTTGGGGATTGTGTCACTATTTAGAGTGATCCTTGGGGATTGTGTCTCTATTGAGAGTGATACTTGTGGATTGTGTCACTATTTAGAGTGATCCTTGGGGATTGTGTCACTATATAGAGTGATCCTTGGGGATTGTGTTAGAGTTTCGTGTGATCCTTGGGTATTGTGTCACTATTTAGAGTGATCCTTGGGGATTGTGTCACTATTTAGAGTGATCCTTGTGGATTGTGTCACTATTGAACATAGAACATAGAACATAGAACATTACAGCGCAGAACAGGCCCTTCGGCCCACGATGTTGCACCGACCAGTTAAAAAAAAAACTGTGACCCTCCAACCTAAACCAATTTCTTTTCGTCCATGAACCTATCTACGGATCTCTTAAACGCCCCCAAACTAGGCGCATTTACTACTGATGCTGGCAGGGCATTCCAATCCCTCACCACCCTCTGGGTAAAGAACCTACCCCTGACATCGGTTCTATAACTACCCCCCCTCAATTTAAAGCCATGCCCCCTCGTGCTGGATTTCTCCATCAGAGGAAAAAGGCTATCACTATCCACCCTATCTAAACCTCTAATCATCTTATATGTTTCAATAAGATCCCCTCTTAGCCGCCGCCTTTCCAGCGAAAACAATCCCAAATCCCTCAGCCTCTCCTCATAGGATCTCCCCTCCATACCAGGCAACATCCTGGTAAACCTCCTCTGCACCCTCTCCAAAGCCTCCACATCCTTCCTGTAATGTGGGGACCAGAACTGCACACAGTACTCCAAGTGCGGCCGCACCAGAGTTGTGTACAGTTGCAACATAACGCTACGACTCCTAAATTCAATCCCCCTACCAATAAACGCCAAGACACCATATGCCTTCTTAACAACCTTATCTACTTGATTCCCAACTTTCAGGGATCTATGCACACATACACCTAGATCCCTCTGCTCCTCCACACTATTCAAAGTCCTCCCGTTAGCCCTATACTCAACACATCTGTTATTCCTACCAAAGTGAATTACCTCACACTTCTCCGCATTAAACTCCATCCGCCACCTCTCGGCCCAACTTTGCAACCTGTCTAAGTCTTCCTGCAAACTACGACACCCTTCCTCACTGTCTACCACACCACCGACTTTGGTGTCATCAGCAAATTTGCTAATCCACCCAACTATACCCTCATCCAGATCATTAATAAATATTACAAACAGCAGTGGCCCCAAAACAGATCCCTGAGGTACACCACTTGTAACCGCACTCCATGATGAATATTTACTATCAACCACCACCCTCTGTTTCCTATCCGCTAGCCAATTCCTGATCCAATTTCCTAGATCACCCCCAATCCCATACATCTGCATTTTCTGCAGAAGCCTACCATGGTGAACCTTATCAAACGCCTTACTAAAATCCATATATACCACGTCCACTGCCTTGCCCCCATCCACCTCCTTGGTCACTTTCTCAAAAAACTCAATAAGGTTAGTAAGGCACGACCTACCTGCCACAAAACCATGCTGACTATCACCTATCAATTCATTACTCTCCAAATAACTATAAATCCTATCCCTTATAATTTTTTCCAACATCTTGCCGACAACAGAAGTGAGACTCACCGGTCTATAATTCCCGGGGAAGTCTCTGTTCCCCTTCTTAAACAATGGGACAACATTCGCTAACCTCCAATCTTCTGGTACTATACCAGAGGCCAACGACGACCTGAAGATCAGAGCCAGAGGCTCTGCAATCACTTCTCTTGCCTCCCAGAGAATCCTTGGATAAATCCCATCCGGACCAGGGGATTTATCTATTTTCAGACCCTCCAGAATATCCTGCACATCCTCCTTATCAACTGTAATACTGTCTATTCTACTCCCTTGCAACCCAGTGTCCTCCTCAGCTATATTCATGTCCCCTTGCGTGAACACCGAAGAGAAATATTGGTTCAATGCTTCACCAATATCCTTCGGTTCCACACATAACTTCCCTCTGCCATCAATAACTGGCCCTAAACCTGCCCTAACCAACCTTCTGTTCTTGACATACCTATAGAACGCCTTAGGATTCTCTTTAACCCTATCCGCCAAAGTCTTCTCATGTCCCCTTTTAGCCCTTCTAAGCTCGCTCTTCAACTCCCTCTTAGCCAATCTAAAGCTTTCTAGTGCACTACCCGAGTGCTCACGTCTCATCCGAACATAAGCCTCCTTTTTCTTTTTAACCAACAAAGAAACTTTTTTGGTGCACCACGGTTCCCTAGCCCTACCAATTCCTCCTTGCCTGACAGGGACATACCTATCACAGACTCGCAGTAGCTGCTCCTTGAAAAAACTCCACATGTCGGACGTTCCCAGTCCCTGTAATCTCCTAGTCCAACCTATGTTTCCTAATTCTCTCCTAATAGCCTCATAATTACCCTTCCCCCAGCTAAAACCACTGGCCCGAGGTTCATGCCTATCCCTTTCCATCACTAAGGTGAACGTAACCGAATTGTGGTCACTATCACCAAAATGCACACCAACTTCCAAGTCTAGCACCTGGTCTGGCTCATTTCCCAGCACCAGATCCAATATAGCCTCACCTCTAGTTGGCCTGTCTACATACTGAGTCAAAAAACCTTCCTGCACGCTTTGAACAAAAACTGACCCCTCTAACGAGCTAGAGCTATAACAATTCCAGTCAATATTAGTCAAGTTAAAATCCCCCATAACAATTGCCCTATTACTTTCACTCCTAAGCAGGATTGACTCCGCAATCCTTTCCTCAACCTCTCTAGAACTTTTAGGAGGTCTATAAAAGACTCCCAACAGGGTGACCTCTCCTCTCCTATTTCTAATCTCCGCCCATACTACCTCAACAGATAAGTCCTCATCAAACCTCCTCTCTGACACTGTGATACAATCTCTGACCAATAATGCTACCCCTCCCCCTCTTCTACCTCCTTCCCTACTTCGACTAAAACATTTGAACCCCGGGACCTGCAGCATCCATTCCTGCCCCTGCTCTATCCATGTCTCTGAAATAGCCACAACATCGAAGTCCCAGGTACTGATCCACGCTGCAAGTTCACCCACTTTATTGCGAATACTCCTGGCATTGAAGTATACACATTTCAAACCCTGCTCCACCCCACCTCTGCAATGCCGTGCATTGCAGTCCCCATCCATGCATCCCTCACTTTCAGCCCCACTACTCAGGATCCCTCCCCCCCCCCCCGAATCAGTTTAAACCTCCCTGCATGGCCTTAGCAAATTTACCCCCCAGGATATTGGTCCCCTTCTGATTAAGGTGTAGACCATCCTTCTCATAGAGGTCACACCTTCCCCAGTACGAGCCCCAATTGCTTAAGTACCTGAACCCCTCCCTCCTGCACCATCCCCTCAGCCATGAATTCAAACCTTCCCTCTCCCTATTCCTCTCTAAACTATCCCGTGGTACAGGCAAGAGTCCAGAGATAACCACTCTGTCAGTCTTGGCCTTTAGTTTCCACCCCAACTCCATAAATCCCTGCCTAATATCCCCTTCCCCTATCCTCCCTATGTCGTGTGTCCCCACATGTACAATAACTTGTGGTTTATCTCCCTCCCCCCTAAGAGTCCTGAATACCCTGTCAGACACATCCCGGACCCCAGCCCCTGGTAGGCAACACACCAACCCTGAGTCCCTACCTTTAGTTCCGACCCTCCTATCTGTCCCCTTAATTGTGGAGTCCCCAATCACAAGGCCCAGTCTTTTACAGCCCCTAACCACCTGAGCTTTCTCACTCGGCTCACCCCCAGAGATCTGCTCTCTATGCTCAGTTGATTCCTCCTCAACTGTAGCCTCCAGCACCGAAAACCTATTATGGAGGGGAACCGCCCCAGGGGATTGTCTTCCCGATTGCTTCTTACCCCTCCTCCTGGCATTGACCCAAGCCTCATTTCTAGGAGTTACTATTTCTCTATAACTCCTATCAACTTCCCCCTCCAGCTCCTTTACACGCTCCTCCAGAAGCTGCAATCTAATGCACTTCTTACAACTAAAATCTCCTGAAACACTACTGGATTTCCTCACCACATACATCCCACAGGAGATGCAGCATACTGCCTGAACTGCCATCCCTGAAGCCATTACCAGCAAGAAAAAAAGAAAACAAAAAACTTCCCCACACTTATAATTAGGTTAGAGGAGGATGGAAGGGTGGGATCCTCTACCAGTGTAGAGGATCGGGTATCTCCTCTGCACCAATTTATAGGGCTAGGGGCCCGAGAGAAAAAAAAACTACTACTGAGGGGGAACCACCCAAGTAACTGACTTTTAAAGTTAAAATAAAAACCCTTCCCAGACTCCTTTGCTGCCCACTTCTAGTTTTCACTTTAAACTTGAAAAACTGCTGTTAAAGTAAAGGCCAAAAAAATACACACACTAGCTGACTAATTAAATAAATAAACAATTCAATTAATCCAATTAATCTCTTACCAGCACTGCTGCTTTTCAATCACCCCTCTCAGCTTGCTCCAGTGGATCAATGAGGGGGAACCTCCCAGGTAACTGACTTTTAAAGTTAAAATCCTTGAGAGTGATCCTTGGGGATTGTGTCACGATTTAGTGTGATCCTTGGGGATTGTGTCACTATTTAGAGTGATACTTGGGAATTGTGTCACTATTTCGAGTGATCCTTGGGGATTGTGTCACTATTTAGAGTGATCCTTGGGGATTGAGTCCCAATTTAGAGAAATCCTTGGGAATTGTGTCACCATTTACAGTGATCCTTGGGGATTGTGTCACTATTTAGAGTGATCCTTGGGGTTTGTGTCACTATTTAGAGTGATCCTTGGGGATTGTGTCACTATTTAGAGTGATCCTTGGGGATTGTGTAACGATTTAGACTGATCCTTGGGGATTGTGTCATTATTTAGAGTGATCCTTTGGTATTGTGTAACTATTTAGAGTGATCCTTGGGGATTGTGTCACTATTTAGAGTGATCCTTGGGGATTGAGTCACAATTTAGAGTAATCCTTGGGAATTGTGTCACCAGTTACAGTGATCCTTGGGGATTGTGTCACAATTTAGAGTGATCCTTGGCGATTGTGTCACTATTTAGAGTGATCCTTGGAGATTGTGTCATTATTTAGAGTGATCCTTGGGGATTGTGTCACTATTTAGAGTGATCCTTGGGGATTGTGCCACTTTTTAGAGTGATCCTTGGGGATTGTGTCACGATTTAGAGTGATCCTTGGGGTTTGTGTAACTATTTAAAGTGATCCTCGTGGATTGTGTCACTATTTAGAGTGATCCTTGGGGATTGTGTAACTATTTGGAGAGATCCTTGGGGATTGTGTCACTATTTAGAGTGATCCTTGGGGATTGTGTCACTATTTAGAGTGATCCTTGGGGATTGTGTCACTATTTAGAGTGATCCTTTGGGATTGTGTCACTATTTAGAGTGATCCTTGGGTATTGTGTCACTATTTAGAGTGATCCTTGGGGATTGTGTCACTATTTAGAGTGATCCTTGGGGATTGTGTCACTATTTAGTGTGTTCCTTGGGATTGTCTCACTATTTAGAGTTATCCTTGGGGGATTGTGTCTCTATTGAGAGTGATCCTTGGGGATTGTTTCATTATTTAGAGTGTCCTTGGGGATTGTATCACTATTTAGAGTGATCCTTGTGGGTTGTATCACTATTTAGAGTTATCCTTGGGGATTGTGTCACTATTTAGAGTGATCCTTGGGGATTGTGTCTATATTGAGAGTGATCCTTCGGGATTGTGTCACTATTTAGAGTGATCCTTGTGGATTGTGTCATTATTTAGAGTGATCCTTGGGGATTGTGTCAGTATTTAGAGTGATCCTTGGGTATTGTGTCACTATTTAGAGTGATCCTTGGGGATTGTGTCACGATTTAGAGTGATCCTTGGGGATTGTGTCACTATTTAGAGTGATACTTGGGAATTATGTCACTATTTCGAGTGATCCTTGGGGATTGTGTCACTATTTAGAGTGATCCTTGGGGATTGAGTCACAATTGAGAGTAATCCTTGGGAATTGTGTCACTATTAAGAGTGATCCTTGGGGATTGTGTCACTATTTAGAGTGATCCTTGGGGATTGTTAGAGTGATCCTTGGGGATTGTGTTAGTATTTCGTGTGATCCTTGGGGATTGTGTCACTATTTAGAGTGATCCTTGGGGATTGTGTTAGTATTTCGTGTGATCCTTGGGGATTGTTTCACTATTTAGAGTGATCCTTGGGTATTGTGTCACTAATTGGAGTGATCCTTGGGCATTGTGTTAGTATTTAGAGTTATCCTTGGGGTATTGTGACTCTATTGCGAGTGATCCTTGGGGATTGTATCACTATTTAGAGTGATCCTTGTGGATTGTATCACTATTTAGTGTGATCCTTGGGGATTGTGTCACTATTTTGAGTGATCCTTGGGGATTGTGTCTCTATTGAGAGTGATCCTTATGGATTGTGTCACTATTTAGAGTGATCCTTGGGGATTGTGTCACTATATAGAGTGATCCTTGGGGACTGTGTTAGTGTTTCGTGTGATCCTTGGGTATTGTGTCACTATTTAGAGTGATCCTTGGGTATTGTGTCACTATTTGGAGTGATCCTTGCGCATTGTGTAAGTATTTCGTGTGATCCTTGGGGATTGTGTCACTATTTAGAGTGATCCTTGGGGATTGTGTTAGTATTTCGTGTGATCCTTGGGGATTGTGTCAAAATTTAGAGTGACCCTTGGGTATTGTGTCACTATTTGGAGTGATCCTTGGGCATTGTGTTAGTATTTAGAGTTATCCTTGGGGGATTGTGTCTCTATTGCGAGTGATCCTTGGGGATTGCGTCACTATATTGAGTGATCCTTGGGAATTGTGTCATTATTTAGAGTGTCCTTGGGGATTGTATCACTATTTGGAGTGATCCTTGTGGATTATATCACTATTTAGAGTGATCCTTGGGGATTGCGTCACTATTTAGAGTGATCCTTGAGCATTGTGTGTCTATTGAGAGTGATCCTTGTGGATTATGTCACTATTTAGAGTGATCCTTGTGGATTGTGTCATTATTTTTTAGAGTGACCCTTGGGTATTGTTTCACTATTTAGAGTGATCCTTGTGGATTGTGTCATTATTTAGAGTGACCCTTGGGTATTGTGTCACTATTTAGAGTGATCCTTGGGGATTGTGTCACAATTTAGAGTGATCCTTGGGCATTGTGTTAGTATTTAGAGTGATCCTTGGGGATTGTGTCACTATTCTGCGTGATCCTTGGGGACTGTTTCAATATTGAGAGTGATCCTTGGGGATTGTGTCACTATTTAGAGTGATCCTTGAGTATTGTGTTACTATTTAGAGTGATCCTTGGGGATTTTGTCATTATTTAGAGTGATCCTTGGGGATTGTGTCACTATTTAGAGTGATCCTTGGGGATTGTGTCACTATTTAGAGTGGTCCTTGGGAATTGTGTCACTATTTAGTGTGATCCTTGGTGATTGTGTCACTATTTAGAGTGAACCTTGAGAATTGTGTCACTATTTACCGTCATCCTTGGGGATTGTGTCACTATTGTGAGTGATCCTTGGGGATTGTGTCACTATTTAGAGTGATCATTGGGTATTGTGTCACTATTTAGAGTGATCCTTGGGGATTGTGTTAGTATTTCGTGTGATCATTGGGGATTGTGTCACTAGTTAGAGTGATCCTTGGGTATTGTGTCACTATTTAGAGTGTTCCTTGGGATTGTGTCACTATTTAGAGTTATCCTTGGGGGATTGTGTCTCTATTACGAGTGATCCTTGGGGATTGCGTCACTATATTGAGTGATCCTTGGGAATTGTGTCATTATTTAGAGTGTCCTTGGGGATTGTATCACTATTTAGAGTGATCCTTGTGGATTGTATCACTATTTAGAGTGATCCTTGGGGATTGTGTCACTATTTAGAGTGATCCTTGGGGATTGTGTCTCTATTGAGAGTGATCCTTGTGGATTGTGTCACTATTTAGAGTGATCCTTGTGGATTGTGTTAGTATTTAGTGTGATCCTTGGGGATTGTGTCACTATCCTGCGTGATCCTTGGGGACTGTTTCAATATTGAGAGTGATCCTTGGGGATTGTGTCACTATTTAGTTTGATCCTTGAGGATTGTGTTACTATTTAGAGTGATCCTTGGGGATTTTGTCATTATTTAGAGTGATCCTTGGGGATTGTGTCACTATTTAGAGTGATCCTTGGGGATTGTGTCTCTATTGAGAGTGATCCTTGTGGATTGTGTCACTATTTAGAGTGATCCTTGTGGATTGTGTCATTATTTAGAGTGTCCTTGGGGATTGTATCACTATTTAGAGTGATCCTTGTGGATTGTATCACTATTTAGAGTGATCCTTGGGGATTGTGTCACTATTTAGAGTGATCCTTGGGGATTGTGTCACTATTTAGCGTGATCCTTGGGTATTGTGTCACTATTTAGAGTGTTCCTTGGGGATTGTGTTAGTCTTTCGTGTGATCCTTGGGGATTGTGTCACTATTTAGAGTGATCCTTGGGAATTGTGTCATTATTTAGAGTGTCCTTGGGGATTGTATCACTATTTAGAGTGATCCTTGTGGATTGTATCACTATTTAGAGTGATCCTTGGGGATTGTGTCACTATTTAGAGTGATCCTTGAGGATTGTGTCTCTATTGAGAGTGATCCTTGTTGATTGTGTCACTATTTAGAGTGATCCTTGTGGATTGTGTCATTATTTAGAGTGATCCTTGGGTATTGTGTCACTATTTAGAGTAATCCTTGGGGATTGTGTCACAATTTAGAGTGATCCTTGGGCATTGTGTTAGTATTTAGAGTGATCCTTGGGGATTGTGTTAGTATTTCGTGTGATCCTTGGGGATTGTGTCACTATTCTTCGTGATCCTTGGGGACTGTTTCAATAATGAGAGTGATCCTTGGGGATTGTGTCACTATTTAGAGTGATCCTTGAGGATTGTGTTGCTATTTAGAGTGATCCTTGGGGATTTTGTCATTATTTAGAGTGATCCTTGGGGATTGTGTCACTATTTAGAGTGATCCTTGGGGATTGTGTCACTATTTAGAGTGGTCCTTGGGAATTGTGACACTATTTAGTGTGATCCTTGGTGATTGTGTCACTATTTAGAGTGAACCTTGAGAATTGTGTCACTATTTAGCGTCATCCTTGGGTATTGTGTCACTATTGTGAGTGATCCTTGGGGATTGTGTCACTATTTAGAGTGATCATTGGGGATTGTGTCACTATTGTGAGTGATCCTTGGGGATTGTGTCACTATTTAGAATGATCCTTGGGGATTGAGTCACAATTTAGAGTAATCCTTGGGAATTGTGTCACCAGTTACAGTGATCCTTGGGGATTGTGTCACTATTTAGAGTGATCCTTGGGGATTGTGTCACTATTTAGAGTGATCCTTGGGGATTGTGTCATTATTTAGAGTGATCCTTGGGGATTGTGTCACTATTTAGCTTGATCCTTGGGGATTGTGCCACTATTTAGAGTGATCCTTGGGGATTCTGTCACGATTTAGAGTGATCCTTGGGGTTTGTGTCACTATTTAAAGTGATCCTCGTGGATTGTGTCATTATTTAGAGTGATCCTTGGGGATTGTGTCACTATTTAGAGTGATCCTTGGGGATTGTGTCTCTATTGAAAGTGATCCTTGTGGATTGTGTCACTATTTAGAGTGATCCTTGTGGATTGTGTCATTATTTCGAGTGTCCTTGGGGATTGTATCACTATTTAGAGTGATCCTTGTGGATTGTATCACTATTTAGAGTGATCCTTGGGGATTGTGTCACTATTTAGAGTGATCCTTGGGGAATGTGTCACTATTTAGCGTGATCCTTGGGTATTGTGTCACTATTTAGAGTGTTCCTTGGGGATTGTGTTAGTCTTTCGTGTGATCCTTGGGGATTGTGTCACTATTTAGAGTGATCCTTGGGAATTGTGTCATTATTTAGAGTGTCCTTGGGGATTGTATCACTATTTAGAGTGATCCTTGTGGATTGTATTACTATTTAGAGTGATCCTTGTGGATTGTGTCACTATTTAGAGTGATCCTTGGGGATTGTGTCTCTATTGAGAGTGATCCTTGTGGATTGTGTCACTATTTAGAGTGATCCTTGTGGATTGTGTCATTACTTAGAGTGATCCTTGGGTATTGTGTCACTATTTAGAGTGATCCTTGGGGATTGTGTCACAATTTAGAGTGATCCTTGGGCATTGTGTTAGTATTTAGAGTGATCCTTGGGGATTGTGTTAGTATTTCGTGTGATCCTTGGGGATTGTGTCACTATTCTGCGTGATCCTTGGGGACTGTTTCAATAATGAGAGTGATCCTTGGGGATTGTGTCACTATTTAGAGTGATCCTTGAGGATTGTGTTGCTATTTAGAGTGATCCTTGGGGATTTTGTCATTATTTAGAGTGATCCTTGGGGATTGTGTCACTATTTAGAGTGATCCTTGGGGATTGTGTCACTATTTAGAGTGGTCCTTGGGAATTGTGTCACTATTTAGTGTGATCCTTGGTGATTGTGTCACTATTTAGAGTGAACCTTGAGAATTGTGTCACTATTTAGCGTCATCCTTGGGTATTGTGTCACTATTGTGAGTGATCCTTGGGGATTGTGTCACTATTTAGAGTGATCATTGGGGATTGTGTCACTATTTAGAGTGATCCTTGGGGATTGTGTAACGATTTAGACTGATCCTTGGGGATTGTGTCATTATTTAGAGTGATCCTTTGGGATTGTGTCACTATTTAGAGTGATCCTTGGGGATTGTGTCACTATTTAGAATGATCCTTGGGGATTGAGTCACAATTTAGAGTAATCCTTGGGAATTGTGTCACCAGTTACAGTGATCCTTGGGGATTGTGTCACTATTTAGAGTGATCCTTGGGGATTGTGTCACTATTTAGAGTGATCCTTGGGAATTGTGTCATTATTTAGAGTGATCCTTGGGGATTGTGTCACTATTTAGCGTGATCCTTGGGGATTGTGCCACTATTTAGAGTGATCCTTGGGGATTGTGTCACGATTTAGAGTGATCCTTGGGGTTTGTGTCACTATTTAAAGTGATCCTCGTGGATTGTGTCACTATTTAGAGTGATCCTTGGGGATTGTGTAACTATTTGGAGAGATCCTTGGGGATTGTGTCACTATTTAGAGTGATCCTTGGGGTTTGTGTCACTATTTAGAGTGATCCTTGGGGATTGTGTCATTATTTAGAGTGATCCTTGGGGATTGTGTCACTATTTAGAGTGATCCTTGGGGATTGTGTCACTATTTAGAGTGTTCCTTGGGATTGTGTCACTATTTAGAGTTATCCTTCTGGGGTTGTGTCTCTATTGAGAGTGATCCTTGGGGATTGTGTCACTATATTGAGTGATCCTTGGGAATTGTTTCATTATTTTTAGTGTCCTTGGGGATTGTATCACTATTTAGAGTGATCCTTGTGGATTGGATCACTATTTAGAGTGATCCTTGGGGATTGTGTCACTATTTAGAGTGATCCATGGGGATTGTGTCTCTATTGAGATTGATCCTTGGGGATTGTGTCACTATTTAGAGTGATCCTTGTGGATTGTATCACTATTTAGAGTGATCCTTGGGGATTGTGTCACTATTTAGAGTGATCCTTGGGGATTGTGTCTCTATTGAGATTGATCCTTGGGGATTGTGTCACTATTTAGAGTGATCCTTGTGGATTGTGTCATGATTTAGAGTGATCCTTGGGGATTGTGTCAGTATTTAGAGTTATACTTGGGTATTGTGTCACTATTTAGAGTGATCCTTGGGGATTGTGTCACGATTTAGAGTGATCCTTGGGGATTGTGTCACTATTTAGAGTGATCCTTGGGGATTGTGTCACTATTTAGAGTGATCCTTGGGGATTGAGTCACAATTGAAAGTAATCCTTGGGAATTGTGTCACTATTTAGAGTGATCCTTGGGGACTGTGTCACTACTTAGAGTGATCCTTGGGGATTGTGTCACTATTTAGAGTGATCCTTGGGGATTGTGTCACTATTTAGAGTGATCCTTGGGGATTGTGTCACGATTTAGAGTGATCCTTGGGGATTGTGTCACTATTTAGAGTGATACTTGGGAATTGTGTCACTATTTCGAGTGATCCTTGGGGATTGTGTCACTATTTAGAGTGATCCTTGGGGATTGTGTCACTATTTAGAGTGATCCTTGGGGATTGTGTTAGTATTTCGTGTGATCCATGGGGATTGTGTCACTATTTAGAGTGATCCTTGTGGATTGTGTCACTATTTAGAGTGATCCTTGGGGATTGTGTCACTATTTAGAGTGATCCTTGGGGATTGTGTTAGTATTTCGTGTGATCCTTGGGGATTGTGTCACTATTTAGAGTGATCCCTGTGGATTGTGTCACTATTTAGATTGAACCTTGGGTATTGTGTCACTATTTAGAGTGATCCTTGGGCATTGTTTTAGTATTTAGAGTGATCCTTGGGGATTGTGTCACTACTTAGAGTGTCCCTTGGGATTGTGTCACTATTTAGAGTTATCCTTGGGGGATTGTGTCTCTATTGAGAGTGATCCTTGGGGATTGTGTCACTATTTAGAGTGATCCTTGGGGATTGTGTCTCTATTGAGAGTGATCCTTGGGGATTGTGTCATTATTTAGAGTGATCCTTTGGGATTGTGTCACTATTTAGAGTGATCCGAGGGGATTGTGTCACTATTTAGAGTGATCCTTTGGGATTGTGTCACTATTTAGAGTAGTCCGTGGGGGATTGTGTCTCTATTGAGAGTGATCCTTGGGGATTGTGTCACTACATTGAGTGATCCTTGGGAATTGTTTCATTATTTAGAGTGTCCTTGGGGATTGTATCACGATTTAGAGTGATCCTTGTGAATTGTATCACTATTTAGAGTGATGCTTGGGGATTGTGTCTCTATTGAGAGTAATCCTTGGGGATTGTGTCACTATTTAGAGTGAACCTTGTGGATTGTGTCATTATTTAGAGTGATCCTTGGCGATTGTGTCAGTATTTAGAGTGATCCTTGGGTATTCTGTCACTATTTAGAGTGATCCTTGGGAATTGTGTCACGATTTAGAGTGATCCTTGGGGATTGTGTCACTATTTAGAGTGATACTTGGGAATTGTGTCACTATTTCGAGTGATCCTTGGGGATTGTGTCACTATTTAGAGTGATCCTTGGGGATTGAGTCACAATTGAGAGTAATCCTTGGGAATTGTGTCACTATTTAGAGTGATCCTTGGGGATTGTGTCACTATTTAGAGTGACCCTTGGGGATTGTGTCTCTATTGAGAGTGATCCTTGGGGATTGTGTCAATATTTAGAGTGATCCTTGTGGATTGTGTCATTATTTAGAGTGATCCTTGGGGATTGTGTCAGTATTTAGTGTGATCCTTGGGTATTGTGTCACAATTTAGAGTGATCCTTGTGGATTGTGTCACGATTTAGAGTGATCCTTGGGGATTGTGTTACTATTTAGAGTGATACTTGGGAATTGTGTTACTATTTCGAGTGATCCTTGGTATTGTGTCACTATTTAGAGTGATCCTTGGGGATTGAGTCACAATTGAGAGTAATCCTTGGGAATTTTGTCACTATTTAGAGTGATCCTTGGGGACTGTGTCACTATTTAGAGTGATCCTTGGGGATTGTGTCACTATTTGGAGTGATCCTTGGGGATTGTGTCACTATTTAGAGTGATCCTTGGGGATTGTGTCACGATTCAGAGTGATCCTTGGGGATTGTGTCACTATTTAGAGTGATACTTGGGAATTGTGTCACTATTTCGAGTGATCCTTGGGGATTGTGTCACTATTTAGAGTGATCCTTGGGGATTGAGTCACAATTGAGAGTAATCCTTTGGAATTGTGTCACTATTTAGAGTGATCCTTGGGGATTGTGTCACTATTTAGTGTGATCCTTGTGGATTGTGTCACTATTTAGAGTGATCCTTGGGGATTGTGTCACTATTTAGAGTGATCCTTGGGGATTGTGTTAGTATTTCGTGTGATCCATGGGGATTGTGTCACTATTTAGAGTGATCCTTGGGTATTGTGTCACTATTTAGAGTGATCCTTGGGCATTGTGTTAGTATTTAGAGTGATCCTTGGGGATTGTGTCACTATTTAGAGTGTTCCTTGGGATTGTGTCACTATTTAGAGTTATCCTTGGGGGATTGTGTCTCTATTGAGAGTGATCCTTGGGGATTGTGTCACTATTTAGAGTGATCCTTGGGGATTGTGTCTCTATTGGGAGTGATCCTTGGGGATTGTGTCATTATTTAGAGTGATCCTTGGGGATTGTGTCACTCTTTAGAGTGATCCTTGGGGATTGTGTCACTATTTAGAGTGATCCTTTGGGATTGTGTCACTATTTAGAGTGATCCTTGTGTATTCTGTCACTATTTAGAGTGATCCTTGGGGGATTGTGTCTATATTGAGAGTGATCCTTGGGGATTGCGTCACTATATTGAGTGGTCCTTGGGAATTGTGTCATTATATAGAGTGTCCTTGGGGATTGTATCACTATTTAGAGTGATCCTTGTGGATTGTATCACTATTTAGAGTGATCCTTGGGGATTGTGTCACTATTTAGAGTGATCCTTGGGGATTGTGTCTCTATTGAGAGTGATCCTTGGGGATTGTGTCAGTATTTAGAGTGATCCTTTTGTATTGTGTCACTATTTAGAGTGATCCTTGTGGATTGTGTCACGATTTAGAGTGATCCTTGGGGATTGTGTCACTGTTTAGAGTGATACTTGGGAATTGTGTCACTATTTAGAGTGATCCTTGGGGATTGTGTAACTATTTGTAGAGATCCTTGGGGATTGTGTCACTATTTAGAGTGATCCTTGGGGATTGTGTCACTATTTAGAGTGATCCTTGGGGATTGTGTCACTATTTAGAGTGATCCTTTGGGATTGTGTCACTATTTAGAGTGATCATTGGGTATTGTGTCACTATTTAGAGTGATCCTTGTGGATTGTGTCACGATTTAGAGTGATCCTTGGGGATTGTGTCACTATTTCGAGTGATCCTTGGTATTGTGTCACTATTTAGAGTGATCCTTGGGGATTGAGTCACAATTGAGAGTAATCCTTGGGAATTTTGTCACTATTTAGAGTGATCCTTGGGGACTGTGTCACTATTTAGAGTGATCCTTGGGGATTGTGTCACTATTTGGAGTGATCCTTGGGGATTGTGTCACTATTTAGAGTGATCCTTGGGGATTGTGTCACGATTCAGAGTGATCCTTGGGGATTGTGTCACTATTTAGAGTGATACTTGGGAATTGTGTCACTATTTCGAGTGATCCTTGGGGATTGTGTCACTATTTAGAGTGATCCTTGGGGATTGAGTCACAATTGAGAGTAATCCTTTGGAATTGTGTCACTATTTAGAGTGATCCTTGGGGATTGTGTCACTATTTAGTGTGATCCTTGTGGATTGTGTCACTATTTAGAGTGATCCTTGGGGATTGTGTCACTATTTAGAGTGATCCTTGGGGATTGTGTTAGTATTTCGTGTGATCCATGGGGATTGTGTCACTATTTAGAGTGATCCTTGGGTATTGTGTCACTATTTAGAGTGATCCTTGGGCATTGTGTTAGTATTTAGAGTGATCCTTGGGGATTGTGTCACTATTTAGAGTGTTCCTTGGGATTGTGTCACTATTTAGAGTTATCCTTGGGGGATTGTGTCTCTATTGAGAGTGATCCTTGGGGATTGTGTCACTATTTAGAGTGATCCTTGGGGATTGTGTCTCTATTGGGAGTGATCCTTGGGGATTGTGTCATTATTTAGAGTGATCCTTGGGGATTGTGTCACTCTTTAGAGTGATCCTTGGGGATTGTGTCACTATTTAGAGTGATCCTTTGGGATTGTGTCACTATTTAGAGTGATCCTTGTGTATTCTGTCACTATTTAGAGTGATCCTTGGGGGATTGTGTCTATATTGAGAGTGATCCTTGGGGATTGCGTCACTATATTGAGTGGTCCTTGGGAATTGTGTCATTATATAGAGTGTCCTTGGGGATTGTATCACTATTTAGAGTGATCCTTGTGGATTGTATCACTATTTAGAGTGATCCTTGGGGATTGTGTCACTATTTAGAGTGATCCTTGGGGATTGTGTCTCTATTGAGAGTGATCCTTGGGGATTGTGTCAGTATTTAGAGTGATCCTTTTGTATTGTGTCACTATTTAGAGTGATCCTTGTGGATTGTGTCACGATTTAGAGTGATCCTTGGGGATTGTGTCACTGTTTAGAGTGATACTTGGGAATTGTGTCACTATTTAGAGTGATCCTTGGGGATTGTGTAACTATTTGTAGAGATCCTTGGGGATTGTGTCACTATTTAGAGTGATCCTTGGGGATTGTGTCACTATTTAGAGTGATCCTTGGGGATTGTGTCACTATTTAGAGTGATCCTTTGGGATTGTGTCACTATTTAGAGTGATCATTGGGTATTGTGTCACTATTTAGAGTGATCCTTGTGGATTGTGTCACGATTTAGAGTGATCCTTGGGGATTGTGTTACTATTTAGAGTGATACTTGGGAATTGTGTCACTATTTAGAGTGATCCTTGGTATTGTGTCACTATTTAGAGTGATCCTTGGGGATTGAGTCACAATTGAAATTAATCCTTGGGAATTGTGTCACTACTTAGAGTGATCCTTGGGGACTGTGTCACTATTTAGAGTGATCCTTGGGGATTGTGTCACTATTTAGAGTGATACTTGGGAATTGTGTCACTATTTAGAGTGATCCTTGGGGATTGTGTAACTATTTGTAGAGATCCTTGGGGATTGTGTCACTATTTAGAGTGAACCTTGGGGATTGTGTCACTATTTAGAGTGATCCTTGGGTATTGTGTCACTATTCAGAGTGATCCTTTGAGATTGTGTCACTATTTAGAGTGATCCTTGGGTATTGTGTCACTATTTAGAGTGATCCTTGGGGTTTGTGTCACTATTTAGAGTGATCCTTGGGGATTGTGTCATTATTTAGAGTGATCCTTGGGGATTGTGTCACTATTTAGCGTGATCCTTGGGGATTGTGCCACTATTTAGAGTGATCCTTGGGGATTGTGTCACGATTTAGAGTGATCCTTGGGGTTTGTGTCACTACTTAAAGTGATCCTCGTGGATTGTGTCACTATTTAGAGTGATCCTTGGGGATTGTGTAACTATTTGGAGAGATCCTTGGGGATTGTGTCACTATTTAGTGTGATCCTTGGGGATTGTGTCACTATTTAGAGTGATCCTTCGGGATTGTGTCACTATTTAGTGTGATCCTTTGGAATTGTGTCATTATTTAGAGTGATCCGTGGGTATTGTGTCACTATTTAGAGTGATCCTTGGGGATTGTGTCATTATTTAGAGTGATCCTTGGGGATTGTGTCACTATTTAGAGTGATCCTTGGGGATTGTGTCACGATTTAGAGTGTTCCTTGGGATTGTGTCACTATTTAGCGTTATCCTTCTGGGGTTGTGTCTCTATTGAGAGTGATCCTTGGGGATTGTGTCACTATATTGAGTGATCCTTGGGAATTGTTTCATTATTTTTAGTGTCCTTGGGGATTGTATCACTATTTAGAGTGATCCTTGTGGATTGTATCACTATTTAGAGTGATCCTTGGGGATTGTGTCACTATTTAGAGTGATCCTTGGGGATTGTGTCTCTATTGAGATTGATCCTTGGGGATTGTGTCACTATTTAGAGTGATCCTTGGGGATTGTGTCTCTATTGAGATTGATCCTTGGGGATTGTGTCACTATTTAGAGTGATCCTTGTGGATTGTATCACTATTTAGAGTGATCCTTGGGGATTGTGTCACTATTTAGAGTGATCCTTGGGGATTGTGTCTCTATTGAGATTGATCCTTGGGGATTGTGTCACTATTTAGAGTGATCCTTGTGGATTGTGTCATGATTTAGAGTGATCCTTGGGGATTGTGTCAGTATTTAGAGTTATACTTGGGTATTGTGTCACTATTTAGAGTGATCCTTGGGAATTGTGTCACGATTTAGAGTGATCCTTGGGGATTGTGTCACTATTTAGAGTGATCCTTGGGGATTGTGTCACTATTTAGAGTGATCCTTGGGGATTGAAACACAATTGAAAGTAATCCTTGGGAATTGTGTCACTATTTAGAGTGATCCTTGGGGACTGTGTCACTACTTAGAGTGATCCTTGGGGATTGTGTCACTATTTAGAGTGATCCTTGGGGATTGTGTCACTATTTAGAGTGATCCTTGGGGATTGTGTCACGATTTAGAGTGATCCTTGGGGATTGTGTCACTATTTAGAGTGATACTTGGGAATTGTGACACTATTTCGAGTGATCCTTGGGGATTGTGTCACTATTTACAGTGATCCTTGGGGATTGTGTCACTATTTAGAGTGATCCTTGGGGATTGTGTTAGTATTTCGTGTGATCCATGGGGATTGTGTCACTATTTAGAGTGATCCTTGTGGATTTTGTCACTATTTAGAGTGATCCTTGGGGATTGTGTCACTATTTAGAGTGATCCTTGGGGATTGTGTTAGTATTTCGTGTGATCCTTGGGGATTGTGTCACTATTTAGAGTGATCCCTGTGGATTGTGTCACTATTTAGATTGATCCTTGGGTATTGTGTCACTATTTAGAGTGATCCTTGGGCATTGTTTTAGTATTTAGAGTGATCCTTGGGGATTGTGTCACTACTTAGAGTGTCCCTTGGGATTGTGTCACTATTTAGAGTTATCCTTGGGGGATTGTGTCTCTATTGAGAGTGATCCTTGGGGATTGTGTCACTATTTAGAGTGATCCTTGGGGATTGTGTCTCTATTGAGAGTGATCCTTGGGGATTGTGTCATTATTTAGAGTGATCCTTTGGGATTGTGTCACTATTTAGAGTGATCCGAGGGGATTGTGTCAATACTTAGAGTGATCCTTTGGGATTGTGTCACTATTTAGAGTAGTCCTTGGGGGATTGTGTCTCTATTGAGAGTGATCCTTGGGGATTGTGTCACTACATTGAGTGATCCTTGGGAATTGTTTCATTATTTAGAGTGTCCTTGGGGATTGTATCACGATTTAGAGTGATCCTTGTGAATTGTATCACTATTTAGAGTGATGCTTGGGGATTGTGTCTCTATTGAGAGTAATCCTTGGGGATTGTGTCACTATTTAGAGTGAACCTTGTGGATTGTGTCATTATTTAGCGTGATCCTTGGCGATTGTGTCAGTATTTAGAGTGATCCTTGGGTATTCTGTCACTATTTAGAGTGATCCTTGGGAATTGTGTCACGATTTAGAGTGATCCTTGGGGATTGTGTCACTATTTAGAGTGATACTTGGGAATTGTGTCACTATTTCGAGTGATCCTTGGGGATTGTGTCACTATTTAGAGTGATCCTTGGGGATTGAGTCACAATTGAGAGTAATCCTTGGGAATTGTGTCACTATGTGGAGTGATCCTTGGGGATTGTGTCACTATTTAGAGTGACCCTTGGGGATTGTGTCTCTATTGAGAGTGATCCTTGGGGATTGTGTCACTATTTAGAGTGATCCTTGTGGATTGTGTCATTATTTAGAGTGATCCTTGGGGATTGTGTCAGTATTTAGAGTGATCCTTGGGTATTGTGTGACTATTTAGAGTGATCCTTGTGGATTGTGTCACGATTTAGAGTGATCCTTGGGGATTGTGTTACTATTTAGAGTGATACTTGGGAATTGTGTCACTATTTCGAGTGATCCTTGGTATTGTGTCACTATTTAGAGTGATCCTTGGGGATTGAGTCACAATTGAGAGTAATCCTTGGGAATTGTGTCACTATTTAGAGTGATCCTTGGGGACTGTGTCACTATTTAGAGTGATCCTTGGGGATTGTGTCTCTATTTGGAGTGATCCTTGGGGATTGTGTCACTATTTAGAGTGATCCTTGGGGATTGTGTCACGATTCAGAGTGATCCTTGGGGATTGTATGTTCTATGTTCTATGTTCTACGTTCTATTGTGTCACTATTTAGAGTGATACTTGGGAATTTTGTCACTATTTCGAGTGATCCTTGGGGATTGTGTCACTATTTAGAGTGATCCTTGGGGATTGAGTCACAATTGAGAGTAATCCTTTGGAATTGTGTCACTATTTGGAGTGATCCTTGGGGATTGTGTCACTATTTAGTGTGATCCTTGTGGATTGTGTCACTATTTAGAGTGATCCTTGGGGATTGTGTCACTATTTAGAGTGATCCTTGGGGATTGTGTTAGTATTTCGTGTGATCCATGGGGATTGTGTCACTATTTAGAGTGATCCTTGGGTATTGTGTCACTATTTAGAGTGATCCTTGGGCATTGTGTTAGTATTTAGAGTGATCCTTGGGGATTGTGTCACTATTTAGAGTGTTCCTTGGGATTGTGTCACTATTTAGAGTTATCCTTGGGGGATTGTGTCTCTATTGAGAGTGATCCTTGGGGATTGTGTCACTATTTAGAGTGATCCTTGGGGATTGTGTCTCTATTGGGAGTGATCCTTGGGGATTGTGTCATTATTTAGAGTGATCCTTGGGGATTGTGTCACTCTTTAGAGTGATCCTTGGGGATTGTGTCACTATTTAGAGTGATCCTTTGGGATTGTGTCACTATTTAGAGTGATCCTTGGGTATTCTGTCACTATTTAGAGTGATCCTTGGGGGTTGTGTCATTATTTAGAGTGATCCTTGGGGATTGTGTCACTATTTAGAGTGTTCCTTGGGATTGTGTCACTATTTAGAGTTATCCTTGGGGGATTGTGTCTCTATTGAGAGTGATCCTTGGGGATTGCGTCACTATATTGAGTGGTCCTTGGGAATTGTGTCATTATATAGAGTGTCCTTGGGGATTGTATCACTATTTAGAGTGATCCTTGTGGATTGTATCACTATTTAGAGTGATCCTTGGGGATTGTGTCACTATTTAGAGTGATCCTTGGGGATTGTGTCTCTATTGAGAGTGATCCTTGGGGATTGTGTCACTATTTAGAGTGATCCTTGTGGATTGTGTCATTATATAGAGTGATCCTTGGGGATTGTGTCAGTATTTAGAGTGATCCTTTTGTATTGTGTCACTGTTTAGAGTGATCCTTGGGGATTGTGTCACGATTTAGAGTGATCCTTGGGGATTGTGTCGCTATTTAGAGTGATACTTGGGAATTGTGTCACTATTTAGAGTGATCCTTGGGGATTGTGTAACTATTTGTAGAGATCCTTGGGGATTGTGTCACTATTTAGAGTGATCCTTGGGGATTGTGTCACTATTTAGAGTGATCCTTGGGGATTGTGTCACTATTTAGAGTGATCCTTTGGGATTGTGTCACTATTTAGAGTGATCCTTGGGTATTGTGTCACTATTTAGAGTGATCCTTGTGGATTGTGTCACGATTTAGAGTGATCCTTGGGGATTGTGTTACTATTTAGAGTGATACTTGGGAATTGTGTCACTATTTAGAGTGATCCTTGGTATTGTGTCACTATTTAGAGTGATCCTTGGGGATTGAGTCACAATTGAAAGTAATCCTTGGGAATTGTGTCACTACTTAGAGTGATCCTTGGGGACTGTGTCACTATTTAGAGTGATCCTTGGGGATTGTGTCACTATTTAGAGTGATACTTGGGAATTGTGTCACTATTTAGAGTGATCCTTGGGGATTGTGTAACTATTTGTAGAGATCCTTGGGGATTGTGTCACTATTTAGAGTGATCCTTGGGGATTGTGTCACTATTTAGAGTGATCCTTGGGTATTGTGTCACTATTTAGAGTGATCCTTTGGGATTGTGTCACTATTTAGAGTGATCCTTGGGTATTGTGTCACTATTTAGAGTGATCCTTGTGGATTGTGTCACGATTTAGAGTGATCCTTGGGAATTGTGTTACTATTTAGAGTGATACTTGGGAATTGTGTCACTATTTCGAGTGATCCTTGGGGATTGTGTCACTATTTAGGGTGATCCTTGGGGATTGAGTCACAATTGAGAGTAATCATTTGGAATTGTGTCACTATTTAGAGTGATCCTTGGGGATTGTGTCATTATTTAGTGTGATCCTTGTGGATTGTGTCACTATTTAGAGTGATCCTTGGGGATTGTGTCACTATTTAGAGTGATCCTTGGGGATTGTGTTAGTATTTCGTGTGATCCATGGGGATTGTGTCACTATTTAGAGTGATCCTTGGGTATTGTGTCACTATTTAGAGTGATCCTTGGGCATTGTGTTAGTATTTAGAGTGATCCTTGGGGATTGTGTCACTATTTAGATTGTTCCTTGGGATTGTGTCACTATTTAGAGTTATCCTTGGGGGATTGTGTCTCTATTAAGAGTGATCCTTGGGGATTGTGTCACTATTTAGAGTGATCCTTGGGGATTGTGTCTCTATTGGGAGTGATCCTTGGGGATTGTGTCATTATTTAGAGTGATCCTTGGGGATTGTGTCACTCTTTAGAGTGATCCTTGGGGATTGTGTCACTATTTAGAGTGATCCTTTGGGATTGTGTCAATATTTAGAGTGATCCTTGGGTATTGTGTCACTATTTAGAGTGATCCTTGGGGGTTGTGTCATTATTTAGAGTGATCCTTGGGCATTGTGTCACTATTTAGAGTGTTCCTTGGGATTGTGTCACTATTTAGAGTTATCCTTGGGGGATTGTGTCTCTATTGAGAGTGATCCTTGGGGATTGCGTCACTATATTGAGTGGTCCTTGGGAATTGTGTCATTATATAGAGTGTCCTTGGGGATTGTTTCACTATTTAGAGTGATCCTTGTGGATTGTATCACTATTTAGAGTGATCCTTGGGGATTGTGTCACTATTTAGAGTGATCCTTGGGGATTGTTTCTCTATTGAGAGTGATCCTTGGGGATTGTGTCACTATTTAGAGTGATCCTTGTGGATTGTGTCATTATTTAGAGTGATCCTTGGGGATTGTGTCAGTATTTAGAGTGATCCTTGGGGGATTGTGTCTCTATTGAGAGTGATCCTTGGGGATTGCGTCACTATATTGAGTGGTCCTTGGGAATTGTGTCATTATATAGAGTGTCCTTGGGGATTGTTTCACTATTTAGAGTGATCCTTGTGGATTGTATCACTATTTAGAGTGATCCTTGGGGATTGTGTCACTATTTAGAGTGATCCTTGGGGATTGTTTCTCTATTGAGAGTGATCCTTGGGGATTGTGTCACTATTTAGAGTGATCCTTGTGGATTGTGTCATTATTTAGAGTGATCCTTGGGGATTGTGTCAGTATTTAGAGTGATCCTTGGGTATTGTGTCACTATTTAGAGTGATCCTTGGGGATTGTGTCACGATTTAGAGTGATCCTTGGGGATTGTGTCACTATTTAGAGTGATACTTGGGAATTGTGTCACTATTTCGAGTGATCCTTGGGGATTGTGTCACTATTTAGAGTGATCCTTGGGGATTGAGTCACAATTGAGAGTAATCCTTGGGAATTGTGTCACTATTTAGTGTGATCCTTGGGGATTGTGCCACTATTTAGAGTGATCCTTGGGGATTGTGTCACGATTTAGAGTGATCCTTGGGGTTTGTGTCACTATTTAGAGTTATCCTTGGGGGATTGTGTCTCTATTGAGAGTGATCCTTGGGGATTGTGTCACTATTTAGAGTGTTCCTTGGGGATTGTGTCTCTATTGGGAGTGATCCTTGGGGATTGTGTCATTATTTAGAGTGATCCTTGGGGATTGTGTCACTCTTTAGAGTGATCCTTGGGGATTGTGTCACTATTTAGAGTGATCCTTTGGGATTGTGTCAATATTTAGAGTGATCCTTGGGTATTGTGTCACTATTTAGAGTGATCCTTGGGGGTTGTGTCATTATTTAGAGTGATCCTTGGGCATTGTGTCACTATTTAGAGTGTTCCTTGGTATTGTGTCACTATTTAGAGTTATCCTTGGGGGATTGTGTCTCTATTGAGAGTGATCCTTGGGGATTGCGTCACTATATTGAGTGGTCCTTGGGAATTGTGTCATTATATAGAGTGTCCTTGGGGATTGTATCACTATTTAGAGTGATCCTTGTGGATTGTATCACTATTTAGAGTGATCCTTGGGGATTGTGTCACTATTTAGAGTGATCCTTGGGGATTGTGTCTCTATTGAGAGTGATCCTTGGGGATTGTGTCACTATTTAGAGAGATCCTTGTGGATTGTGTCATTATTTAGAGTGATCCTTGGGGATTGTGTCAGTATTTAGAGTGATCCTTGGGTATTGTGTCACTATTTAGAGTGATCCTTGGGGATTGTGTCACGATTTAGAGTGATCCTTGGGGATTGTGTCACTATTTAGAGTGATACTTGGGAATTGTGTCACTATTTCGAGTGATCCTTGGGGATTGTGTCACTATTTAGAGTGATCCTTGGGGATTGAGTCACAATTGAGAGTAATCCTTGGGAATTGTGTCACTATTTAGTGTGATCCTTGGGGATTGTGCCACTATTTAGAGTGATCCTTGGGGATTGTGTCACGATTTAGAGTGATCCTTGGGGTTTGTGTCACTATTTAAAGTGATCCTCGTGGATTGCGTCACTATTTAGAGTGATCCTTGGGGATTGTGTAACTATTTGTAGAGATCCTTGGGGATTGTGTCACTATTTAGATTGATCCTTGTGGATTGTGTCACTATTTAGAGTGATCCTTGGGGATTGTGTCATTATTTAGAGTGATCCTTGGGGATTGTGCCACTATTTAGAGTGATCCTTGGGGATTGTGTCACGATTTAGCGTGTTCCTTGGGATTGTGTCACTATTTAGAGTTATCCTTGTGGGGTTGTGTCTCTATTGAGAGTGATCCTTGGGGATTGTGTCACTATATTGTGTGATCCTTGGGAATTGTTTCATTATTTTTAGTGTCCTTGGGGATTGTATCACTATTTAGAGTGATCCTTGTGGATTGTATCACTATTTAGAGTGATCCTTGGGGATTGTGTCACTATTTAGAGTGATCCTTGGCGATTGTGTCACTAAATAGAGTGTTCCTTGGGATTGTGTCACTATTTAGAGTTATCCTTGGGGGATTGTGTCTCTATTGAGAGTGATCCTTGGGGATTGCGTCACTATATTGAGTGGTCCTTGGGAATTGTGTCATTATATAGAGTGTCCTTGGGGATTGTATCACTATTTAGAGTGATCCTTGTGGATTGTATCACTATTTAGAGTGATCCTTGGGGATTGTGTCACTATTTAGAGTGATCCTTGGGGATTGTGTCTCTATTGAGAGTGATCCTTGGGGATTGTGTCACTAGTTAGAGTGATCCTTGTGGATTGTGTCAGTATTTTGAGTGATCCTTTTGTATTGTGTCACTATTTAGAGTGATCCTTGGGGATTGTGTCACGATTTAGAGTGATCCTTGGGGATTGTGTCACTATTTAGAGTGATACTTGGGAATTGTGTCACTATTTAGAGTGATCCTTGGGGATTGTGTAACTATTTGTAGAGATCCTTGGGGATTGTGTCACTATTTAGAGTGATCCTTGGGGATTGTGTCACTATTTAGAGTGATCCTTGGGGATTGTGTCACTATTTAGAGTGATCCTTTGGGATTGTGTCACTATTTAGAGTGATCCTTGGGTATTGTGTCACTATTTAGAGTGATCCTTGTGGATTGTGTCACGATTTAGAGTGATCCTTGGGGATTGTGTTACTATTTAGAGTGATACTTGGGAATTGTGTCACGATTTCGAGTGATCCTTGGTATTGTGTCACTATTTAGAGTGATCCTTGGGGATTGAGTCACAATTGAAAGTAATCCTTGGGAATTGTGTCACTACTTAGAGTGATCCTTGGGGACTGTGTCACTATTTAGAGTGATCCTTGGGGATTGTGTCACTATTTAGAGTGATACTTAGGAATTGTGTCACTATTTAGAGTGATCCTTGGGGATTGTGTAACTATTTGTAGAGATCCTTGGGGATTGTGTCACTATTTAGAGTGATCCTTGGGGATTGTGTCACTATTTAGAGTGATCCTTGGGTATTGTGTCACTATTTAGAGTGATCCTTTGGGATTGTGTCACTATTTAGAGTGATCCTTGGGTATTGTGTCACTATTTAGAGTGATCCTTGTGGATTGTGTCACGATTTAGAGTGATCCTTGGGAATTGTGTTACTATTTAGAGTGATACTTGGGAATTGTGTCACTATTTCGAGTGATCCTTGGGGATTGTGTCACTATTTAGGGTGATCCTTGGGGATTGAGTCACAATTGAGAGTAATCATTTGGAATTGTGTCACTATTTAGAGTGATCCTTGGGGATTGTGTCACTATTTAGTGTGATCCTTGTGGATTGTGTCACTATTTAGAGTGATCCTTGGGGATTGTGTCACTATTTAGAGTGATCCTTGGGGATTGTGTTAGTATTTCGTGTGATCCATGGGGATTGTGTCACTATTTAGAGTGATCCTTGGGTATTGTGTCACTATTTAGAGTGATCCTTGGGCATTGTGTTAGTATTTAGAGTGATCTTGGGGATTGTGTCACTATTTAGATTGTTCCTTGGGATTGTGTCACTATTTAGAGTTATACTTGGGGGATTGTGTCTCTATTGAGAGTGATCCCTGGGGATTGTATCACTATTTAGAGTGATCCTTGGGGATTGTGTCTCTATTGGGAGTGATCCTTGGGGATTGTGTCATTATTTAGAGTGATCCTTGGGGATTGTGTCACTCTTTAGAGTGATCCTTGGGGATTGTGTCACTATTTAGAGTGATCCTTTGGGATTGTGTCAATATTTAGAGTGATCCTTGGGTATTGTGTCACTATTTAGAGTGATCCTTGGGGGTTGTGTCATTATTTAGAGTGATCCTTGGGCATTGTGTCACTATTTAGAGTGTTCCTTGGGATTGTGTCACTATTTAGAGTTATCCTTGGGGGATTGTGTCTCTATTGACAGTGATCCTTGGGGATTGCGTCACTATATTGAGTGGTCCTTGGGAATTGTGTCATTATATAGAGTGTCCTTGGGGATTGTATCACTATTTAGAGTGATCCTTGTGGATTGTATCACCATTTAGAGTGATCCTTGGGGATTGTGTCACTATTTAGAGTGATCCTTGGGGATTGTGTCACTATTTAGTGTGATCCTTGTGGATTGTGTCACTATTTAGAGTGATCCTTGGGGATTGTGTCACTATTTAGAGTGATCCTTGGGGATTGTGTTAGTATTTCGTGTGATCCATGGGGATTGTGTCACTATTTAGAGTGATCCTTGGGAATTGTGTCATTATATAGAGTGTCCTTGGGGATTGTATCACTATTTAGAGTGATCCTTGTGGATTGTATCACCATTTAGAGTGATCCTTGGGGATTGTGTCACTATTTAGAGTGATCCTTGGGGATTGTGTCTCTATTGAGAGTGATCCTTGGGGATTGTGTCACTATTTAGAGTGATCCTTGTGGATTGTGTCATTATTTAGAGTGATCCTTGGGTATTGTGTCACAATCCCATTGTTTAAGAAGGTGAACAGAGACTTCCCCGGGAATTATAGACCGGTGAGTCTCACTTCTGTTGTCGGCAAGATGTTGGAAAAAATTATAAGGGATAGGATTTATAGTTATTTGGAGAGTAATGAATTGATAGGTGATAGTCAGCATGGTTTTGTGGCAGGTAGGTCGTGCCTTACTAACCTTATTGAGTTTTTTGAGAAAGTGACCAAGGAGGTGGATGGGGGCAAGGCAGTGGACGTGGTATATATGGATTTTAGTAAGGCGTTTGATAAGGTTCACCATGGTAGGCTTCTGCAGAAAATGCAGATGTATGGGATTGGGGGTGATCTAGGAAATTGGATCAGGAATTGGCTAGCGGATAGGAAACAGAGGGTGGTGGTTGATAGTAAATATTCATCATGGAGTGCGGTTACAAGTGGTGTACCTCAGGGATCTGTTTTGGGGCCACTGCTGTTTGTAATATTTATTAATGATCTGGATGAGGGTATAGTTGGGTGGATTAGCAAATTTGCTGATGACACCAAAGTCGGTGGTGTGGTAGACAGTGAGGAAGGGTGTCGTAGTTTGCAGGAAGACTTAGACAGGTTGCAAAGTTGGGCCGAGAGGTGGCGGATGGAGTTTAATGCGGAGAAGTGTGAGGTAATTCACTTTGGTAGGAATAACAGATGTGTTGAGTATAGGGCTAACGGGAGGACTTTGAATAGTGTGGAGGAGCAGAGGGATCTAGGTGTATGTGTGCATAGATCCCTGAAAGTTGGGAATCAAGTAGATAAGGTTGTTAAGAAGGCATATGGTGTCTTGGCGTTTATTGGTAGGGGGATTGAATTTAGGAGTCGTAGCGTTATGTTGCAACTGTACACAACTCTGGTGCGGCCGCACTTGGAGTACTGTGTGCAGTTCTGGTCCCCACATTACAGGAAGGATGTGGAGGCTTTGGAGAGGGTGCAGAGGAGGTTTACCAGGATGTTGCCTGGTATGGAGGGGAGATCCTATGAGGAGAGGCTGAGGGATTTGGGATTGTTTTCGCTGGAAAGGCGGCGGCTAAGAGGGGATCTTATTGAAACATATAAGATGATTAGAGGTTTAGATAGGGTGGATAGTGATAGCCTTTTTCCTCTGATGGAGAAATCCAGCACGAGGGGGCATTGCTTTAAATTGAGGGGGGGTAGTTATAGAACCGATGTCAGGGGTAGGTTCTTTACCCAGAGGGTGGTGAGGGATTGGAATGCCCTGCCAGCATCAGTAGTAAATGCGCCTAGTTTGGGGGCGTTTAAGAGATCCGTAGATAGGTTCATGGACGAAAAGAAATTGGTTTAGGTTGGAGGGTCACAGTTTTTTTTTTTAACTGGTCGGTGCAACATCGTGGGCCGAAGGGCCTGTTCTGCGCTGTAATGTTCTATGTTCTATGTTCTATTTAGAGTGATCCTTGGGGATTGTGTCACGATTTAGAGTGAGCCTTGGGGATTGTGTCACTATTTAGAGTGATACTTGGGAATTGTGTCACTATTTCGAGTGATCCTTGGGGATTGTGTCACTATTTTGAGTGATCCTTGGGGATTGAGTCACAATTGAGAGTAATCCTTGGGAATTGTGTCACTATTTAGTGTGATCCTTGGGGATTGTGTCACTATTTAGAGTGATCGTTGGGGATTGTGTCACTATTTAGAGTGATCCTTGGGGATTGTGTCATTATTTAGAGTGATCCTTGGGGATTGTGTCACTATTTAGAGTGATCCTTGGGGATTGTGCCACTATTTAGAGTGATCCTTGGGGATTGTGTCACGATTTAGAGTGATCCTTGGGGTTTGTGTCACTATTTAAAGTGATCCTCGTGGATTGTGTCACTATTTAGAGTGATCCTTGGGGATTGTGTAACTATTTGTAGAGATCCTTGGGGATTGTGTCACTATTTAGAGTGATCCTTGGGGATTGTGTCACTATTTAGAGTGATCCTTGGGGATTGTGTCATTATTTAGAGTGATCCTTGGGGATTGTGTCACTATTTAGAGTGATCCTTGGGGATTGTGTCACGATTTAGAGTGTTCCTTGGGATTGTGTCACTATTTAGAGTTATCCTTGTGGGGTTGTGTCTCTATTGAGAGTGATCCTTGGGGATTGTGTCACTATATTGAGTGATCCTTGGGAATTGTTTCATTATTTTTAGTGTCCTTGGGGATTGTATCACTATTTAGAGTGATCCTTGTGGATTGTATCACTATTTAGAGTGATCCTTGGGGATTGTGTCACTATTTAGAGTGATCCTTGGGGATTGTGTCTCTATTGAGATTGATCCTTGGGGATTGTGTCACTATTTAGAGTGATCCTTGTGGATTGTGTCATGATTTAGAGTGATCCTTGGGGATTGTGTCAGTATTTAGAGTTATACTTGGGTATTGTGTCACTATTTAGAGTGATCCTTGGGGATTGTGTCACGATTTAGAGTGATCCTTGGGGATTGTGTCACTATTTAGAGTGATCCTTGGGGATTGTGTCACTATTTAGAGTGATCCTTGGGGATTGAGTCACAATTGAAAGTAATCCTTGGGAATTGTGTCACTATTTAGAGTGATCCTTGGGGACTGTGTCACTATTTAGAGTGATCCTTGGGGATTGTGTCACTATTTAGAGTGATCCTTGGGGATTGTGTCACTATTTAGAGTGATCCTTGGGGATTGTGTCACGATTTAGAGTGATCCTTGGGGATTGTGTCACTATTTAGAGTGATACTTGGGAATTGTGTCACTATTTCGAGTGATCCTTGGGGATTGTGTCATTATTTAGAGTGATCCTTGGGGATTGAGTCACAATTGAGAGTAATGCTTGGGAATTGTGTCACTATTTAGAGTGATCCTTGGGGATTGTGTCACTATTTAGAGTGATCCTTGTGGATTGTGTCACTATTTAGAGTGATCCTTGGGGATTGTGTCACTATTTAGAGTGATCCTTGGGGATTGTGTTAGTATTTCGTGTGATCCTTGGGGATTGTGTCACTATTTAGAGTGATCCTTGTGGATTGTGTCACTATTTAGATTGATCCTTGGGTATTGTGTCACTATTTAGAGTGATCCTTGGGCATTGTTTTAGTATTTAGAGTGATCTGTGGGGATTGTGTCACTATTTAGAGTGTCCCTTGGGATTGTGTCACTATTTAGAGTTATCCTTGGGGGATTGTGTCTCTATTGAGAGTGATCCTTGGGGATTGTGTCACTATTTAGAGTGATCCTTGGGGATTGTGTCTCTATTGAGAGTGATCCTTGGGGATTGTGTCATTATTTAGAGTGATCCTTTGGGATTGTGTCTCTATTGAGAGTGATCCTTGGGGATTGTGTCACTACATTGAGTGATCCTTGGGAATAGTTTCATTATTTAGAGTGTCCTTGGGGATTGTATCACTATTTAGAGTGATGCTTGGGGATTGTGTCTCTATTGAGAGTAATCCTTGGGGATTGTGTCACTATTTAGAGTGATCCTTGTGGATTGTGTCATTATTTAGAGTGATCCTTGGGGATTGTGTAACTATTTGTAGAGATCCTTGGGGATTGTGTCACTATTTAGAGTGATCCTTGGGGATTGTGTCACTATTTAGAGTGATCCTTGGGGACTGTGTCATTATTTAGAGTGATCCTTGGGGATTGTGTCACTATTTAGAGTGATCCTTGGGGATTGTGTCACGATTTAGAGTGTTCCTTGGGATTGTGTCACTATTTAGAGTTATCCTTGTGGGGTTGTGTCTCAATTGAGAGTGATCCTTGGGGATTGTGTCACTATATTGAGTGATCCTTGGGAATTGTTTCATTATTTTTAGTGTCCTTGGGGATTGTATCACTATTTAGAGTGATCCTTGTGGATTGTATCACTATTTAGAGTGATCCTTGGGGATTGTGTCACTATTTAGAGTGATCCTTGGGGATTGTGTCTCTATTGAGATTGATCCTTGGGGATTGTGTCACTATTTAGAGTGATCCTTGTGGATTGTGTCATGATTTAGAGTGATCCTTGGGGATTGTGTCACGATTTAGAGTGATCCTTGGGGATTGTGTCACTATTTAGAGTGATCCTTGGGGATTGTGTCACTATTTAGAGTGATCCTTGGGGATTGAGTCACAATTGAAAGTAATCCTTGGGAATTGTGTCACTATTTAGAGTGATCCTTGGGGACTGTGTCACTATTTAGAGTGATCCTTGGGGATTGTGTCACTATTTAGAGTGATCCTTGGGGATTGTGTCACTATTTAGAATGATCCTTGGGGATTGTGTCACGATTTAGAGTGATCCTTGGGGATTGTGTCACTATTTAGAGTGATACTTGGGAATTGTGTCACTATTTCGAGTGATCCTTGGGGATTGTGTCACTATTTACAGTGATCCTTGGGGATTGAGTCACAATTGAGAGTAATGCTTGGGAATTGTGTCACTATTTAGAGTGATCCTTGGGGATTGTGTCACTATTTAGAGTGATCCTTGTGGATTGTGTCACTATTTAGAGTGATCCTTGGGGATTGTGTCAGTATTTAGAGTGATCCTTGGGGATTGTGTTAGTATTTCGTGTGATCCTTGGGGATTGTGTCACTATTTAGAGTGATCCTTGTGGATTGTGTCACTATTTAGATTGATCCTTGGGTATTGTGTCACTATTTAGAGTGATCCTTGGGCATTGTTTTAGTATTTAGAGTGATCCGTGGGGATTGTGTCTCTATTGAGATTGATCCTTGGGGATTGTGTCACTATTTAGAGTGATCCTTGTGGATTGTGTCATGATTTAGAGTGATCCTTGGGGATTGTGTCAGTATTTAGAGTTATACTTGGGTATTGTGTCACTATTTAGAGTGATCCTTGGGGATTGTGTCACTATTTAGAGTGATCCTTGGGGATTGTGTCACTATTTAGAGTGATCCTTGGGGATTGAGTCACAATTGAAAGTAATCCTTGGGAATTGTGTCACTATTTAGAGTGATCCTTGGGGACTGTGTCACTATTTAGAGTGATCCTTGGGGATTGTGTCACTATTTAGAGTGATCCTTGGGGATTGTGTCACTATTTAGAGTGATCCTTGGGGATTGTGTCACGATTTAGAGTGATCCTTGGGGATTGTGTCACTATTTAGAGTGATACTTGGGAATTGTGTCACTATTTCGAGTGATCCTTGGGGATTGTGTCATTATTTAGAGTGATCCTTGGGGATTGAGTCACAATTGAGAGTAATGCTTGGGAATTGTGTCACTATTTAGAGTGATCCTTGGGGATTGTGTTAGTATTTCGTGTGTCCCTGTGTGTATCTGTGATTCTCTCTCTGTGTCCCTGTGTGTATCTGTGATTCTCTCTGTGTCCCTGTGTATATCTGTGATTTTCTCTCTGTGTCCCTGTGTGTATCTGTGATTCTCTCTGTGTCCCTGTGTGTATCTGTGATTCTCTCTCTGTGTCCCTGTGTGTATCTGTGATTCTCTCTCTGTGTCCCTGTGTGTATCTGTGATTCTCTCTCTGTGTCCCTGTGTGTATCTGTGATTCTCTCTCTGTGTCCCTGTGTGATTCTGCGATTCTCTCTGTGTCCCTGTGTGTATCTGTGATTCTCTCTCTTTGTGTTCCTGTGTGTCTCTGTGATTCTCTCTCTGTGTCCCTGTGTGTATCTGTGATTCTCTCTCTGTGTGTCCCTGGGTGTATCTATGATTCTCTCTCTGTGTGTCCCTGTGTGTATCTGTGATGCTCTCTGTGTATCCCTGTCTGTACCTGTGATTCTCTCTGTGTCCCTGTGTGTATCTGTGATTCTCTCTGTGTCCCTGTGTCTATCTTTGATTCTCTCTCTGTGTTCCTGTGCGTATCTGTGATTCTCTCTGTGTCCCTGTGTGTGTCTGTGATTCTCTCTCTGTGTTCCTGTGTGTTTCAGTGATTCTCTCTGTGTCCCTGTGTGTGTTTGTGATTCTCTCTGTGTTCCTGTGTGTTTCTGTGATTCTCTCTGTGTCCCTGTGTGTATCTGTGATTCGCTCTCTGTGTGTGCCCCAGTGTGTATCTGTGATTCTCTCTCTCTGTGTCCCTGTGTGTATCTGTGATTTTCTCTGTGTCCCTGTGTGTGTCTGTGATTCTCTCTGTGTTCCTGTGTATTTCTGTGATTCTCTCTATGTGTTCCTGTGTGTATCTGTGATTTTCTCTCTGTCCCTGTGTGTATCTGTGTTTTTCTTTCCCTTTCCGTCCCTGAACAGTGTCTTTAAAAGCAAAGATAACTGAATGAATGATGCGGATATCGCCTTAAACATTCCCTCTGTCCACCTCTGTGCAGTTTTCCAGCAATGTGTACAGTCTACAAACTGCAGGGAAGAAGTAATTCCCTCCTGTGACGGCTCCTTACACACCTCCAATCTGTAACCTGGAAGGACAAGGATGTGAGAAACATTACAACGTCACCACCTGAAAGTTCATCTCCGAATCACACACCATCCTGACTTGGAATCTATATTGTCGTTCCTTCACTGTCGCTGAGGCAAATCCAGTAACTCCCTCCTGAACTGCAAGGCCAGCAGGAATGAGCCATCACATGTTGCCCTTGAGAATGTGATGGTGAGCTGCTTTTTGACATTGCTGCTGTCCATTGGGTGTTGGGGAGGAAGTGTCTGGATTTGACTCAGTGACAGCAATGGAACAGTGATAGTGTTCCAAGTCAGCATAGTGTGTGTATTGGAGGTGCTGTTGCTGATGGTGATGTTCTCAGTTTCTGCTCTGTCTCGGAATAGTGTTTATTGGTTAGGAAGGTGCTGTTGAAGGAGTCTTGGTGAATTCCTGCAGTGGATCTTGTTGGTGTGACAGACTGCAGTGCCTGTACAATGGTGATGGACGAGGTTAATGTTTATTAGATGTGATGGGGTGACACTTTAATTCCGCTCTGTACCTGTGGTTAGCTGTGTTTGCTTTTCTCTCAGTCCATCTTTGCCTCGCGGTAACATTCTGTCTCTCTCCCCAGTCTGTATCTGTGAATCTCCCGCACTCCCACAATCGCCGTGCAAATAGATTTCCCATTCACCATAACATTTTTCACATGCGATTCCTATGTGTATGTGTCATTCCCTCTTTGTGTTCCTGTGTGCACCAACGATTCTCTCTCTGTGTTCCTGTGTGTATCTGTGATTCTCTCTCTGTGTCCCTGTGTGTATCTGTGATTCTCTCTCTCTGTGTCCCTGTGTGTATCTCTGATTCTCTCTCTGTGTTCCTGTGCGTATCTGTGATTCTCTCTGTGTCCCTGTGTGTGTCTGTGATTCTCTCTGTGTTCCTGTGTGTTTCTGTGATTCTCTCTCTGTGTCCCTGTGTGTGTCTGTGATTCTCTCTCTGTGTTCCTGTGTGTATCTGTGATTCTCTCTCTGTGTCCCTGTGTGTATCTGTGATTCTCTCTCTGTGTCCCTGTGTGTGTCTGTGATTCTCTCTCTGTGTCCCTGTGTGTTTCTGTGATTCTCTCTCTGTGTCCCTGTGTGTATCTGTGATTCTCTCTGTGTCCCTGTGTGTATCTGTGATTCTCTCTGTGTCCCTGTGTGTTTCTGTGATTCTCTCTCTGTGTCCCTGTGTGTATCTGTGATTCTCTCTGTGTCCCTGTGTATATCTGTGATTCTCAATGTGTCCCTGTCTGTATCTGTGATTCTCTCTGTGACCCTGTGTGTATCTGTGATTCTCTCTCTTTGTGTTCCTGTGTGTATCTGTGATTCTCTCTCTGTGTCCCTGTGTGTATCTGTGATTCTCTCTCTTTGTCCCTGTGTGTTTCTGTGATTTTCTTTGTGTTCCTGTGTGTTTCTGTGATTTTCTCTGTGTTCCTGTGTGTATCTGTGATACTCTCTGTGTCCCTGTGTGTATCTGTGATTCTCTCTCTCTGTGTCCCTGTGTGTATCTTTGATTCTCTCTCTGTGTTCCTGTGCGTATCTGTGATTCTCTCTGTGTCCCTGTGTGTGTCTGTGATTCTCTCTCTGTGTTCCTGTGTGTTTCAGTGATTCTCTCTGTGTCCCTGTGTGTGTTTGTGATTCTCTCTGTGTTCCTGTGTGTTTCTGTGATTCTCTCTGTGTCCCTGTGTGTATCTGTGATTCGCTCTCTGTGTGTGCCCCAGTGTGTATCTGTGATTCTCTCTCTCTGTGTCCCTGTGTGTATCTGTGATTTTCTCTGTGTCCCTGTGTGTGTCTGTGATTCTCTCTGTGTTTCTGTGATTCTCTCTATGTGTTCCTGTGTGTATCTGTGATTTTCTCTCTGTCCCTGTGTGTATCTGTGTTTTTCTTTCCCTTTCTGTCCCTGAACAGTGTCTTTAAAAGCAAAGATAACTGAATGAATGATGCGGATATCGCCTTAAACATTCCCTCTGTCCACCTCTGTGCAGTTTTCCAGCAATGTGTACAGTCTACAAACTGCAGGGAAGAAGTAATTCCCTCCTGTGACGGCTCCTTACACACCTCCAATCTGTAACCTGGAAGGACAAGGATGTGAGAAACATTACAACGTCACCACCTGAAAGTTCATCTCCGAATCACACACCATCCTGACTTGGAATCTATATTGTCGTTCCTTCACTGTCGCTGAGGCAAATCCAGTAACTCCCTCCTGAACTGCAAGGCCAGCAGGAATGAGCCATCACATGTTGCCCTTGAGAATGTGATGGTGAGCTGCTTTTTGACATTGCTGCTGTCCATTGGGTGTTGGGGAGGAAGTGTCTGGATTTGACTCAGTGACAGCAATGGAACAGTGATAGTGTTCCAAGTCAGCATAGTGTGTGTATTGGAGGTGCTGTTGCTGATGGTGATGTTCTCAGTTTCTGCTCTGTCTCGGAATAGTGTTTATTGGTTAGGAAGGTGCTGTTGAAGGAGTCTTGGTGAATTCCTGCAGTGGATCTTGTTGGTGTGACAGACTGCAGTGCCTGTACAATGGTGATGGACGAGGTTAATGTTTATTAGATGTGATGGGGTGACACTTTAATTCCGCTCTGTACCTGTGGTTAGCTGTGTTTGCTTTTCTCTCAGTCCATCTTTGCCTCGCGGTAACATTCTGTCTCTCTCCCCAGTCTGTATCTGTGAATCTCCCGCACTCCCACAATCGCCGTGCAAATAGATTTCCCATTCACCATAACATTTTTCACATGCGATTCCTATGTGTATGTGTCATTCCCTCTTTGTGTTCCTGTGTGCACCAACGATTCTCTCTCTGTGTTCCTGTGTGTATCTGTGATTCTCTCTCTGTGTCCCTGTGTGTATCTGTGATTCTCTCTCTCTGTGTCCCTGTGTGTATCTCTGATTCTCTCTCTGTGTTCCTGTGCGTATCTGTGATTCTCTCTGTGTCCCTGTGTGTGTCTGTGATTCTCTCTGTGTTCCTGTGTGTTTCTGTGATTCTCTCTCTGTGTCCCTGTGTGTGTCTGTGATTCTCTCTCTGTGTTCCTGTGTGTATCTGTGATTCTCTCTCTGTGTCCCTGTGTGTATCTGTGATTCTCTCTCTGTGTCCCTGTGTGTGTCTGTGATTCTCTCTCTGTGTCCCTGTGTGTTTCTGTGATTCTCTCTCTGTGTCCCTGTGTGTATCTGTGATTCTCTCTGTGTCCCTGTGTGTATCTGTGATTCTCTCTGTGTCCCTGTGTGTTTCTGTGATTCTCTCTCTGTGTCCCTGTGTGTATCTGTGATTCTCTCTGTGTCCCTGTGTATATCTGTGATTCTCAATGTGTCCCTGTCTGTATCTGTGATTCTCTCTGTGACCCTGTGTGTATCTGTGATTCTCTCTCTTTGTGTTCCTGTGTGTATCTGTGATTCTCTCTCTGTGTCCCTGTGTGTATCTGTGATTCTCTCTCTTTGTCCCTGTGTGTTTCTGTGATTTTCTTTGTGTTCCTGTGTGTTTCTGTGATTTTCTCTGTGTTCCTGTGTGTATCTGTGATACTCTCTGTGTCCCTGTGTGTATCTGTGATTCTCTCTCTCTGTGTCCCTGTGTGTATCTTTGATTCTCTCTCTGTGTTCCTGTGCGTATCTGTGATTCTCTCTGTGTCCCTGTGTGTGTCTGTGATTCTCTCTCTGTGTTCCTGTGTGTTTCAGTGATTCTCTCTGTGTCCCTGTGTGTGTTTGTGATTCTCTCTGTGTTCCTGTGTGTTTCTGTGATTCTCTCTGTGTCCCTGTGTGTATCTGTGATTCGCTCTCTGTGTGTGCCCCAGTGTGTATCTGTGATTCTCTCTCTCTGTGTCCCTGTGTGTATCTGTGATTTTCTCTGTGTCCCTGTGTGTGTCTGTGATTCTCTCTGTGTTTCTGTGATTCTCTCTATGTGTTCCTGTGTGTATCTGTGATTTTCTCTCTGTCCCTGTGTGTATCTGTGTTTTTCTTTCCCTTTCTGTCCCTGAACAGTGTCTTTAAAAGCAAAGATAACTGAATGAATGATGCGGATATCGCCTTAAACATTCCCTCTGTCCACCTCTGTGCAGTTTTCCAGCAATGTGTACAGTCTACAAACTGCAGGGAAGAAGTAATTCCCTCCTGTGACGGCTCCTTACACACCTCCAATCTGTAACCTGGAAGGACAAGGATGTGAGAAACATTACAACGTCACCACCTGAAAGTTCATCTCCGAATCACACACCATCCTGACTTGGAATCTATATTGTCGTTCCTTCACTGTCGCTGAGGCAAATCCAGTAACTCCCTCCTGAACTGCAAGGCCAGCAGGAATGAGCCATCACATGTTGCCCTTGAGAATGTGATGGTGAGCTGCTTTTTGACATTGCTGCTGTCCATTGGGTGTTGGGGAGGAAGTGTCTGGATTTGACTCAGTGACAGCAATGGAACAGTGATAGTGTTCCAAGTCAGCATAGTGTGTGTATTGGAGGTGCTGTTGCTGATGGTGATGTTCTCAGTTTCTGCTCTGTCTCGGAATAGTGTTTACTGGTTAGGAAGGTGCTGTTGAAGGAGTCTTGGTGAATTCCTGCAGTGGATCTTGTTGGTGTGACAGACTGCAGTCCCTGTACAATGGTGATGGACGAGGTTAATGTTTATTAGATGTGATGGGGTGACACTTTAATTCCGCTCTGTACCTGTGGTTAGCTGTGTTTGCTTTTCTCTCAGTCCATCTTTGCCTCGCGGTAACATTCTGTCTCTCTCCCCAGTCTGTATCTGTGAATCTCCCGCACTCCCACAATCGCCGTGCAAATAGATTTCCCATTCACCATAACATTTTTCACATGCGATTCCTATGTGTATGTGTCATTCCCTCTTTGTGTTCCTGTGTGCACCAACGATTCTCTCTCTGTGTTCCTGTGTGTATCTGTGATTCTCTCTCTGTGTCCCTGTGTGTATCTGTGATTCTCTCCTCTGTGTCCCTGTGTGTATCTCTGATTCTCTCTCTGTGTTCCTGTGCGTATCTGTGATTCTCTCTGTGTCCCTGTGTGTGTCTGTGATTCTCTCTGTGTTCCTGTGTGTTTCTGTGATTCTCTCTCTGTGTCCCTGTGTGTGTCTGTGATTCTCTCTCTGTGTTCCTGTGTGTATCTGTGATTCTCTCTCTGTGTCCCTGTGTGTATCTGTGATTCTCTCTCTGTGTCCCTGTGTGTGTCTGTGATTCTCTCTCTGTGTCCCTGTGTGTTTCTGTGATTCTCTCTCTGTGTCCCTGTGTGTATCTGTGATTCTCTCTGTGTCCCTGTGTGTATCTGTGATTCTCTCTGTGTCCCTGTGTGTTTCTGTGATTCTCTCTCTGTGTCCCTGTGTGTATCTGTGATTCTCTCTGTGTCCCTGTGTATATCTGTGATTCTCAATGTGTCCCTGTCTGTATCTGTGATTCTCTCTGTGACCCTGTGTGTATCTGTGATTCTCTCTCTTTGTGTTCCTGTGTGTATCTGTGATTCTCTCTCTGTGTCCCTGTGTGTATCTGTGATTCTCTCTCTTTGTCCCTGTGTGTTTCTGTGATTTTCTTTGTGTTCCTGTGTGTTTCTGTGATTTTCTCTGTGTTCCTGTGTGTATCTGTGATACTCTCTGTGTCCCTGTGTGTATCTGTGATTCTCTCTCTCTGTGTCCCTGTGTGTATCTTTGATTCTCTCTCTGTGTTCCTGTGCGTATCTGTGATTCTCTCTGTGTCCCTGTGTGTGTCTGTGATTCTCTCTCTGTGTTCCTGTGTGTTTCAGTGATTCTCTCTGTGTCCCTGTGTGTGTTTGTGATTCTCTCTGTGTTCCTGTGTGTTTCTGTGATTCTCTCTCTGTGTCCCTGTGTGTTTCTGTGATTCTCTCTCTGTGTCCCTGTGTGTATCTGTGATTCTCTCTGTGTCCCTGTGTATATCTGTGATTCTCTCTGTGTCCCTTTGTGTATCTGTGATTCTCTCTGTGACCCTGTGTGTATCTGTGATTCTCTCTGTGTCCCTGTGTATATCTGTGATTCTCTCTCTGTGTACTTTGTGTATCTGTGATTCTCTCTCTTTGTGTCCCTGTGTGTATCTGTGATTCTCTCTCTGTGTGTTCCTGTGTGTATCTGTGATTCTCTCTCTGTGTCCCTGTGTGTATCTGTGATTCTCTCTCTTTGTGTTCCTGTGTGTATCTGTGATTCTCTCTCTGTGTCCCTGTGTGTATCTGTGATTCTCTCTCTGTGTCCCTGTGTGTTTCTGTGATTTTCTTTGTGTTCCTGTGTGTTTCTGTGATTCTCTATGTGTCCCTGTCTGTATCTGTGATTCTCTCTGTGACCCTGTGTGTATCTGTGATTCTCTCTTTGTCCCTGTGTATATCTGTGATTCTCTCTCTGTATACTTTGTGTATCTGTGATTCTCTCTCTGTGTGTCCCTGTGTGTATCTGTGATTCTCTCTCTGTGTGTCCCTGTGTGTATCTGTGATTCTCTCTCTCTGTGTCCCTTTGTGTATCTTTGATTCTCTCTCTGTGTTCCTGTGCGTATCTGTGATTCTCTCTGTGTCCCTGTGTCTGTCTGTGATTCTCTCTCTGTGTTCCTGTGTGTTTCTGTGATTCTCTCTGTGTCCCTGTGTGTGTTTGTGATTCTCTCTGTGTTCCTGTGTGTTTCTGTGATCTCTCTGTGTCCCTGTATGTATCTGTGATTCTCTCTCTGTGTGTCCCTGTGTGTATCTGTGATTCTCTCTCTCTGTGTCCCTGTGTGTATCTTTGATTCTATCTCTGTGTTCCTGTGCGTATCTGTGATTCTCTCTGTGTCCCTGTGTGTGTCTGTGATTCTCTCTCTGTGTTCCTGTGTGTATCTGTGATTTTCTGTGTGTTCCTGTGTGTTTCTGTGATTCTCTCTCTGTGTTCCTGTGCGTATCTGTGATACTCTCTGTGTCCCTGGGTGTGTCTGTGATTCTCTCTGTGTTCCTGTGTGTTTCTGTGATTCTCTCTCTGTGTCCCTGTGTGTGTCTGTGATTCTCTCTCTCTGTGTCCCTGTGTGTATCTGTGATTTTCTCTGTGTCCCTGTGTGTGTCTGTGATTCTCTCTGTGTTCCTGTGTGTTTCTGTGATTCTCTCTCTGTGTTCCTGTGTGTATCTGTGATTTTCTCTCTGTCCCTGTGTGTATCTGTGTTTTTCTTTCCCTTTCTGTCCCTGAACAGTGTCTTTAAAAGCAAAGATAACTGAATGAATGATGCGGATATCGCCTTAAACATTCCCTCTGTCCACCTCTGTGCAGTTTTCCAGCAATGTGTACAGTCTACAAACTGCAGGGAAGAAGTAATTCCCTCCTGTGACGGCTCCTTACACACCTCCAATCTGTAACCTGGAAGGACAAGGATGTGAGAAACATTACAACGTCACCACCTGAAAGTTCATCTCCGAATCACACACCATCCTGACTTGGAATCTATATTGTCGTTCCTTCACTGTCGCTGAGGCAAATCCAGTAACTCCCTCCTGAACTGCAAGGCCAGCAGGAATGAGCCATCACATGTTGCCCTTGAGAATGTGATGGTGAGCTGCTTTTTGACATTGCTGCTGTCCATTGGGTGTTGGGGAGGAAGTGTCTGGATTTGACTCAGTGACAGCAATGGAACAGTGATAGCGTTCCAAGTCAGCATGGTGTGTGTATTGGAGGTGCTGATGCTGATGGTGATATTCTCAGTTTCTGCTCTGTCTCGGAATAGTGTTTACTGGTTAGGAAGGTGCTGTTGAAGGAGTCTTGGTGAATTCTTGCAGTGGATCTTGTTGGTGTGACAGACTGCAGTCCCTGTACAATGGTGATGGACGAGGTTAATGTTTATTAGATGTGATGGGGTGACACTTTAATTCCGCTCTGTACCTGTGGTTAGCTGTGTTTGCTTTTCTCTCAGTCCATCTTTGCCTCGCGGTAACATTCTGTCTCTCTCCCCAGTCTGTATCTGTGAATCTCCCGCACTCCCACAATCGCCGTGCAAATAGATTTCCCATTCACCATAACATTTTTCACATGCGATTCCTATGTGTATGTGTCATTCCCTCTTTGTGTTCCTGTGTGCATCAACGATTCTCTCTCTGTGTCCTTGTGTGTATCTGTAATTCTCTCTGTGTCCCTGTGTGTATCTGTGATTCTCTCTGTGTCCCTGTGTATATCTGTGATTTTCTCTCTGTGTCCCTGTGTGTATCTGTGATTCTCTCTGTGTCCCTGTGTGTATCTGTGGTTCTCTCTGTGACCCTGTGTGTATCTGTGATTCTCTCTGTGTCCCTGTGTATACCTGTGATTCTCTCTCTGTGTACTTTGTGTATCTGTGATTCTCTCTCTGTGTGTCCCTGTGTGTATCTGTGATTCTCTCTCTGTGTGTTCCTGTGTGTATGTGTGATTCTCTCCCTGTGTCCCTGTGTGTATCTGTGATTCTCTCTCTTTGTGTTCCTGTGTGTATCTGTGATTCTCTGTCTGTGTCCCTGTGTGTATCTGTGATTCTCTCTCTGTGTCCCTGTGTGTTTCTGTGATTTTCTTTGTGTTCCTGTGTGTTTCTGTGATTTTCTCTGTGTCCCTGTGTGTATCTGTGATTCTCTCTCTCTGTGTCCCTGTGAGTATCTTTGATTCTCTCTCTGTGTTCCTGTGCGTATCTGTGATTCTCTCTGTGTCCCTGTGTGTGTCTGTGATTCTCTCTCTGTGTTCCTGTGTGTTTCTGTGATTCTCTCTGTGTCCCTGTGTGTGTCTGTGATTCTCTCTGTGTTCCTGTGTGTTTCTGTGATTCTCTCTGTGTCCCTGTGTGTATCTGTCATTCGCTCTCTGTGTGTGCCCCAGTGTGTATCTGTGATTCTCTCTCTCTGTGTCCCTGTGTGTATCTGTGATTCTCTCTCTGTGTGTGCCCCAGTGTGTATCTGTGATTCTCTCTCTCTGTGTCCCTGTGTGTATCTGTGATTTTCTCTCTGTGTCCCTGTGTGTTTCTGTGATTTTCTTTGTGTTCCTGTGTGTTTCTGTGATTTTCTCTGTGTCCCTGTGTGTATCTGTGATTCTCTCTCTCTGTGTCCCTGTGAGTATCTTTGATTCTCTCTCTGTGTTCCTGTGCGTATCTGTGATTCTCTCTGTGTCCCTGTGTGTGTCTGTGATTCTCTCTCTGTGTTCCTGTGTGTTTCTGTGATTCTCTCTGTGTCCCTGTGTGTGTCTGTGATTCTCTCTGTGTTCCTGTGTGTTTCTGTGATTCTCTCTGTGTCCCTGTGTGTATCTGTCATTCGCTCTCTGTGTGTGCCCCAGTGTGTATCTGTGATTCTCTCTCTCTGTGTCCCTGTGTGTATCTGTGATTCTCTCTCTGTGTGTGCCCCAGTGTGTATCTGTGATTCTCTCTCTCTGTGTCCCTGTGTGTATCTGTGATTTTCTCTGTGTTCCTGTGTGTTTCTGTGAATCTCTCTCTGTGTTCCTGTGTGTATCTGTGATTCTCTCTCTGTGTCCCTGTGTGTATCTGTGATTCTCTCTCTCTGTGTCCCTGTGTGTATCTCTGATTCTCTCTCTGTGTTCCTGTGCGTATCTGTGATTCTCTCTGTGTCCCTGTGTGTGTCTGTGATTCTCTCTGTGTTCCTGTGTGTTTCTGTGATTCTCTCTCTGTGTCCCTGTGTGTGTCTGTGATTCTCTCTCTGTGTTCCTGTGTGTATCTGTGATTCTCTCTCTGTGTCCCTGTGTGTATCTGTGATTCTCTCTCTGTGTCCCTGTGTGTGTCTGTGATTCTCTCTCTGTGTCCCTGTGTGTTTCTGTGATTCTCTCTCTGTGTCCCTGTGTGTATCTGTGATTCTCTCTGTGTCCCTGTGTATATCTGTGATTTTCTCTGTGTCCCTGTGTGTATCTGTGATTCTCTCTGTGACCCTGTGTGTATATGTGATTCTCTCTGTGTCCCTGTGTATATCTGTGATTCTCTCTCTGTGTACTTTGTGTATCTGTGATTCTCTCTCTTTGTGTCCCAGTGTGTATCTGTGATTCTCTCTCTGTGTGTTCCTGTGTGTATCTGTGATTCTCTCTCTTTGTCCCTGTGTGTATCTGTGATTCTCTCTCTTTGTGTTCCTGTGTGTATCTGTGATTCTCTCTCTGTGTCCCTGTGTGTATCTGTGATTCTCTCTCTGTGTCCCTGTGTGTTTCTGTGATTTTCTTTGTGTTCCTGTGTGTTTCTGTGATTTTCTCTGTGTTCCTGTGTGTATCTGTGATACTCTCTGTGTCCCTGTGTGTATCTGTGATTCTCTTTCTCTGTGTCCCTGTGTGTATCTTTGATTCTCTCTCTGTGTTCCTGTGCGTATCTGTGATTCTCTCTGTGTCCCTGTGTGTGTCTCTGATTCTCTCTCTGTGTTCCTGTGTGTTTCTGTGATTCTCTCTGTGTCCCTGTGTGTGTCTGTGATTCTCTCTGTGTTCCTGTGTGTTTCTGTGATTCTCTCTGTGTCCCTGTGTGTATCTGTGATTCGCTCTCTGTGTGTGCCCCAGTGTGTATCTGTGATTCTCTCTCTCTGTGTCCCTGTGTGTATCTGTGATTTTCTCTGTGTCCCTGTGTGTGTCTGTGATTCTCTCTGTGTTCCTGTGTGTTTCTGTGATTCTCTCTCTGTGTCCCTGTGTGTGTCTGTGATGCTCTCTCTGTGTCCCTGTGTGTTTCTGTGATTTTCTTTGTGTTCCTGTGTGTTTCAGAGTGGTTATCTCTGGACTCTTGCCTGTACCACGGGATAGTTTAGAGAGGAATAGGGAGAGGGAAGGTTTGAATTCATGGCTGAGGGGATGGTGCAGGAGGGAGGGGTTCAGGTACTTAAGCAATTGGGGCTCGTACTGGGGAAGGTGTGACCTCTATGAGAAGGATGGTCTACACCTTAATCAGAAGGGGACCAATATCCTGGGGGGTAAATTTGCTAAGGCCATGCAGGGAGGTTTAAACTGATTCGGGGGGGGGGGGGGAGGGATCCTGAGTAGTGGGGCTGAAAGTGAGGGATGCATGGATGGGGACTGCAATGCACGGCATTGCAGAGGTGGGGTGGAGCAGGGTTTGAAATGTGTATACTTCAATGCCAGGAGTATTCGCAATAAAGTGGGTGAACTTGCAGCGTGGATCAGTACCTGGGACTTCGATGTTGTGGCTATTTCAGAGACATGGATAGAGCAGGGGCAGGAATGGATGCTGCAGGTCCCGGGGTTCAAATGTTTTAGTCGAAGTAGGGAAGGAGGTAGAAGAGGGGGAGGGGTAGCATTATTGGTCAGAGATTGTATCACAGTGTCAGAGAGGAGGTTTGATGAGGACTTATCTGTTGAGGTAGTATGGGCGGAGATTAGAAATAGGAGAGGAGAGGTCACCCTGTTGGGAGTCTTTTATAGACCTCCTAAAAGTTCTAGAGAGGTTGAGGAAAGGATTGCGGAGTCAATCCTGCTTAGGAGTGAAAGTAATAGGGCAATTGTTATGGGGGATTTTAACTTGACTAATATTGACTGGAATTGTTATAGCTCTAGCTCGTTAGAGGGGTCAGTTTTTGTTCAAAGCGTGCAGGAAGGTTTTTTGACTCAGTATGGAGACAGGCCAACTAGAGGTGAGGCTATATTGGATCTGGTGCTGGGAAATGAGCCAGACCAGGTGCTAGACTTGGAAGTTGGTGTGCATTTTGGTGATAGTGACCACAATTCGGTTACGTTCACCTTAGTGATGGAAAGGGATAGGCATGAACCTCGGGCCAGTGGTTTTAGCTGGGGGAAGGGTAATTATGAGGCTATTAGGAGAGAATTAGGAAACATAGGTTGGACTAGGAGATTACAGGGACTGGGAACGTCCGACATGTGGAGTTTTTTCAAGGAGCAGCTACTGCGAGTCTGTGATAGGTATGTCCCTGTCAGGCAAGGAGGAATTGGTAGGGCTAGGGAACCGTGGTGCACCAAAAAAGTTTCTTTGTTGGTTAAAAAGAAAAAGGAGGCTTATGTTCGGATGAGACGTGAGCACTCGGGTAGTGCACTAGAAAGCTTTAGATTGGCTAAGAGGGAGTTGAAGAGCGAGCTTAGAAGGGCTAAAAGGGGACATGAGAAGACTTTGGCGGATAGGGTTAAAGAGAATCCTAAGGCGTTCTATAGGTATGTCAAGAACAGAAGGTTGGTTAGGGCAAGTTTAGGGCCAGTTATAGATGGCAGAGGGAAGTTATGTGTGGAACCGAAGGAGATTGGTGAAGCATTGAACCAATATTTCTCTTCGGTGTTCACGCAAGGGGACATGAATATAGCTGAGGAGGACACTGGGTTGCAAGGGAGTAGAATAGACAGTATTACAGTTGATAAGGAGGATGTGCAGGATATTCTGGAGGGTCTGAAAATAGATAAATCCCCTGGTCCGGATGGGATTTATCCAAGGATTCTCTGGGAGGCAAGAGAAGTGATTGCAGAGCCTCTGGCTCTGATCTTCAGGTCGTCGTTGGCCTCTGGTATAGTACCAGAAGATTGGAGGTTAGCGAATGTTGTCCCATTGTTTAAGAAGGGGAACAGAGACTTCCCCGGGAATTATAGACCGGTGAGTCTCACTTCTGTTGTCGGCAAGATGTTGGAAAAAATTATAAGGGATAGGATTTATAGTTATTTGGAGAGTAATGAATTGATAGGTGATAGTCAGCATGGTTTTGTGGCAGGTAGGTCGTGCCTTACTAACCTTATTGAGTTTTTTGAGAAAGTGACCAAGGAGGTGGATGGGGGCAAGGCAGTGGACGTGGTATATATGGATTTTAGTAAGGCGTTTGATAAGGTTCACCATGGTAGGCTTCTGCAGAAAATGCAGATGTATGGGATTGGGGGTGATCTAGGAAATTGGATCAGGAATTGGCTAGCGGATAGGAAACAGAGGGTGGTGGTTGATAGTAAATATTCATCATGGAGTGCGGTTACAAGTGGTGTACCTCAGGGATCTGTTTTGGGGCCACTGCTGTTTGTAATATTTATTAATGATCTGGATGAGGGTATAGTTGGGTGGATTAGCAAATTTGCTGATGACACCAAAGTCGGTGGTGTGGTAGACAGTGAGGAAGGGTGTCGTAGTTTGCAGGAAGACTTAGACAGGTTGCAAAGTTGGGCCGAGAGGTGGCGGATGGAGTTTAATGCGGAGAAGTGTGAGGTAATTCACTTTGGTAGGAATAACAGATGTGTTGAGTATAGGGCTAACGGGAGGACTTTGAATAGTGTGGAGGAGCAGAGGGATCTAGGTGTATGTGTGCATAGATCCCTGAAAGTTGGGAATCAAGTAGATAAGGTTGTTAAGAAGGCATATGGTGTCTTGGCGTTTATTGGTAGGGGGATTGAATTTAGGAGTCGTAGCGTTATGTTGCAACTGTACACAACTCTGGTGCGGCCGCACTTGGAGTACTGTGTGCAGTTCTGGTCCCCACATTACAGGAAGGATGTGGAGGCTTTGGAGAGGGTGCAGAGGAGGTTTACCAGGATGTTGCCTGGTATGGAGGGGAGATCCTATGAGGAGAGGCTGAGGGATTTGGGATTGTTTTCGCTGGAAAGGCGGCGGCTAAGAGGGGATCTTATTGAAACATATAAGATGATTAGAGGTTTAGATAGTGTGGATAGTGATAGCCTTTTTCCTCTGATGGAGAAATCCAGCACGAGGGGGCATGGCTTTAAATTGAGGGGGGTAGTTATAGAACCGATGTCAGGGGTAGGTTCTTTACCCAGAGGGTGGTGAGGGATTGGAATGCCCTGCCAGCATCAGTAGTAAATGCGCCTAGTTTGGGGGCGTTTAAGAGATCCGTAGATAGGTTCATGGACGAAAAGAAATTGGTTTAGGTTGGAGGGTCACAGTTTTTTTTTAACTGGTCGGTGCAACATCGTGGGCCGAAGGGCCTGTTCTGCGCTGTAATGTTCTATGTTCTATGTGTGTTTCTGTGATTTTCTCTGTGTTCCTGTGTGTATCTGTGATTCTCTCTGTGTCCCTGTGTGTATCTCTGATTCTCTCCCTGTGTTCCTGTGTGTTTCTGTGATTCTCTCTGTGTCCCTGTGTGCGTCTGTGATTCTCTCTGTGTTCCTGTGTGTTTCTGTGATTCTCTCTGTGTCCCTGTGTGTATCTGTGATTCTCTCTCTGTGTGTGCCCCAGTGTGTATCTGTGATTCTCTCTCTCTGTGTCCCTGTGTGTATCTGTGATTTTCTCTGTGTTCCTGTGTGTTTCTGTGATTCTCTCTCTGTGTTCCTGTGTGTATCTGTGATTCTCTCTCTGTGTCCCTGTGTGTATCTGTGATTCTCTCTCTCTGTGTCCCTGTGTGTATCTCTGATTCTCTCTCTGTGTTCCTGTGCGTATCTGTGATTCTCTCTGTGTCCCTGTGTGTTTCTGTGACTCTCTCTCTGTGTCCCTGTGTGTGTCTGTGATTCTCTCTGTGTTCCTGTGTGTTTCTGTGATTCTCTCTCTGTGTCCCTGTGTGTGTCTGGGATTCTCTCTCTGTGTTCCTGTGTGAATCTGTGATTCTCTCTCTGTGTCCCTGTGTGTATCTGTAATTCTCTCTCTGTGTCCTTGTGTGTATCTGTGATTCTCTCTCTGTGTCCCTGTGTGTATCTGTGATTTTCTCTGTGTTCCTGTGTATATCTGTGATTCTCTCTCTGTGTCCCTTGTGTATCTGTGATTCTCTCTCTGTGTTCCTGTGTGTATCTGTGATTCTCTCTCTGTGTCCCTGTGTGTATCTCTGATTCTCTCTCTGTGTCCTTGTGTGTATCTGTGATTCTCTCTCTGTGTCCCTGTGTGTATCTGTGATTTTCTCTGTGTCCCTGTGTATATCTGTGATTCTCTCTCTGTGTCCCTTGTGTATCTGTGATTCTCTCTCTGTGTGTCCCTGTGTGTATCTGTGATTCTCTCTCTGTGTCCCTGTGTGTGTCTGTGATTCTCTCTCTGTGTCCCTGTGTGTGTCTGTGATTCTCTCTCTGTGTCCCTGTGTGTTTCTGTGATTCTCTCTCTGTGTCCCTGTGTGTATCTGTGATTCTCTCTGTGTCCCTGTGTATATCTGTGATTCTCTCTGTGTCCCTGTGTGTATCGGTGATTCTCTCTCTCTTTGTCCCTGTGTGTATCTGTGATTCTCTCTCTGTGTCCCTGTGTGATTCTGTCATTCTCTCTGTGTCCCTGTGTGTATCTGTGCTTCTCTCTCTGTGTGTCCCTGGGTGTATCTATGATTCTCTCTCTGTGTGTCCCTGTGTGTATCTGTGATGCTCTCTGTGTGTCCCTGTGTGTATCTGTCATTCTCTCTGTGTCCCTGTGTGTATCTGTGATTCTCTCTGTGTCCCTGTGTGTATCTGTGATTCACTCTGTGTCCCTGTGTTTATCTGTGATTCTCTCTCTGTGTCCCTTGTGTATCTGTGATTCTCTCTCTGTGTTCCTGTGTGTATCTGTGATTCTCTCTCTGTGTCCCTGTGTGTATCTCTGATTCTCTCTCTGTGTCCTTGTGTGTATCTGTGATTCTCTCTCTGTGTCCCTGTGTGTATCTGTGATTTTCTCTGTGTCCCTGTGTATATCTGTGATTCTCTCTCTGTGTCCCTTGTGTATCTGTGATTCTCTCTCTGTGTGTCCCTGTGTGTATCTGTGATTCTCTCTCTGTGTCCCTGTGTGTGTCTGTGATTCTCTCTCTGTGTCCCTGTGTGTGTCTGTGATTCTCTCTCTGTGTCCCTGTGTGTTTCTGTGATTCTCTCTCTGTGTCCCTGTGTGTATCTGTGATTCTCTCTGTGTCCCTGTGTATATCTGTGATTCTCTCTGTGTCCCTATGTGTATCGGTGATTCTCTCTCTCTTTGTCCCTGTGTGTATCTGTGATTCTCTCTCTGTGTCCCTGTGTGATTCTGTCATTCTCTCTGTGTCCCTGTGTGTATCTGTGCTTCTCTCTCTGTGTGTCCCTGGGTGTATCTATGATTCTCTCTCTGTGTGTCCCTGTGTGTATCTGTGATGCTCTCTGTGTGTCCCTGTGTGTATCTGTGATGCTCTCTGTGTGTCCCTGTGTGTATCTGTCATTCTCTCTGTGTCCCTGTGTGTATCTGTGATTCTCTCTGTGTCCCTGTGTGTATCTGTGATTCACTCTGTGTCCCTGTGTGTATCTGTGATACTCTCTCTGTGTTCCAGTGTGTATCTGTGATTTTCTCTCTTTGTCCCTGTGTGTATCTGTGATTCTCTCTCTGTGTCCCTGTGTGATTCTGTCATTCTCACTGTGTCCCTGTGCGTATCAGTGATTCTCTCTCTGTGTCCCTGTGTGTATCTGTGATTCTCTCTCTGTGTCCCTGTGTGTATCTGTGATTCTCTCTCTGTGTCCCTGTGTGTATCTGTGATTCTCTCTCTGTGTGTCCCTGGGTCTATCTATGATTCTCTCTATGTGTGTCCCTGTGTGTATCTGTGATGCTCTCTGTGTGTCCCTGTGTGTATCTGTGATTCTCTGTGTCCCTGTGTGTATCTGTGATTCTCTCTGTGTCCCTGTGTGTATCTGTGATTCACTCTGTGTCCCTGTGTTTATCTGTGTTTCTCTCTCTGTGTTCCAGTGTGTATCTGTGATTCTCTCTCTGTGTCCCTGTGTGTATCTGTGATTCTCTCTCTGTGTGTTCCTGTGTGTATCTGTGATTCTCTCTCTGTGTCCCTGTGTGTATCTGTGATTCTCTCTCTTTGTGTTCCTGTGTGTATCTGTGATTCTCTTTCTGTGTCCCTGTGTGTATCTGTGATTCTCTCTCTGTGTCCCTGTGTGTTTCTGTGATTTTCTTTGTGTTCCTGTGTGTATCTGTGATTCTCTCTGTGTCCCTGTGTGTTTCTGTGATTTTCTCTGTGTCCCTGTGTGTTTCTGTGATTTTGTCTGTGTTCCTGTGTGTATCTGTGATTCTCTCTGTGTCCCTGTGTGTATCTGTGATTCTCGCTCTCTGTGTCCCTGTGTGTATCTTTGATTCTCTCTCTGTGTTCCTGTGCGTATCTGTGATTCTCTCTGTGTCCCTGTGTGTGTCTGTGATTCTCTCTCTGTGTTCCTGTGTGTTTCTGTGATTCTCTCTGTGTCCCTGTGTGTGTCTGTGATTCTCTCTGTGTTCCTGTGTGTTTCTGTGATTCTCTCTGTGTCCCTGTGTGTATCTGTGATTCTCTCTCTGTGTGTGCCCCAGTGTGTATCTGTGATTCTCTCTCTCTGTGTCCCTGTGTGTATCTGTGATTTTCTCTGTGTTCCTGTGTGTTTCAGTGATTCTCTCTCTGTGTTCCTGTGTGTATCTGTGATTCTCTCTCTGTGTCCCTGTGTGTATCTGTGATTCTCTCTCTCTGTCCCTGTGTGTATCTGTGATTCTCGCTCTGTGTCCTTGTGTGTATCTGTGATTCTCTCTCTGTGTCCCTGTGTGTATCTGTGATTTTCTCTGTGTTCCTGTGTATATCTGTGATTCTCTCTCTGTGTCCCTTGTGTATCTGTGATTCTCTCTCTGTGTTCCTGTGTGTATCTGTGATTCTCTCTCTGTGTCCCTGTGTGTATCTGTGATTCTCTCTCTGTGTCCTTGTGTGTATCTGTGATTCTCTCTCTGTGTCCCTGTGTGTATCTGAGATTTTCTCTGTGTCCCTGTGTATATCTGTGATTCTCTCTCAGTGTCCCTTGTGTATCTGTGATTCTCTCTCTGTGTGTCCCTGTGTGTATCTGTGATTCTCTCTGTGTGTCCCTGTGTGCGTCTGTGATTCTCTCTCTGTGTGTCCCTGTGTGCATCTGTGAAGCTCTCTGTGTGTCCCTGTGTGTATCTGTCATTCTCTCTGTGTCCCTGTGTGTATCTGTGATTCTCTCTGTGTCCCTGTGTGTATCTGTGATTCACTCTGTGTCCCTGTGTTTATCTGTGATACTCTCTCTGTGTTCCAGTGTGTATCTGTGATTCTCTCTCTGTGTCCCTGTGTGTATCTGTGATTCTCTCTCTGTGTCCCTGTGTGTATCTGTGATTCTCTCTCTGTGTCCCTGTGTGTATCTGTGATTCTCTCTCTGTGTCCCTGTGTGTATCTGTGATTCTCTCTCTGTGTCCCTGTGTGATTCTGTGATTCTCTCTGTGTCCCTGTGTGTATCTGTGATTCTCTCTCTGTGTGTCCCTGTGTATATCTATGATTCTCTCTCTGTGTGTCCCTGTGTGTATCTGTGATTCTCTCTCTGTGTCCCTTGTGTATCCGTTATTCTCTCTCTGTGTGTCCCTGTGTGTATCTGTGATTCTCTCTCTGTGTCCCTGTGTGTGTCTGTGATTCTCTCTCTGTGTCCCTGTGTGTGTCTGTGATTCTCTCTCTGTGTCCCTGTGTGTTTCTGTGATTCTCTCTCTGTGTCCCTGAGTGTATCTGTGATTCTCTCTGTGTCCCTGTGTATATCTGTGATTCTCTCTGTGTCCCTGTGTGTATCTGTGATTCTCTCTGTGTCCCTGTGTGTATCTGTGATTCTCTCACTGTGTGTCCCTGTGTGTATCTGTGATTCTCTCTCTGTGTCCTTGTGTGTGTCTGTGATTCTCTCTGTGTTCCTGTGTGTTTCTGTGATTCTCTCTGTGTCCCTGTGTGTATCTGTGATTCTCTCTCTGTGTGTGCCCCAGTGTGTATCTGTGATTCTCTCTCTCTGTGTCCCTGTGTGTATCTGTGATTTTCTCTGTGTTCCTGTGTGTTTCTGTGATTCTCTCTCTCTGTGTCCCTGTGTGTATCTCTGATTCTCTCTCAGTGTTCCTGTGCGTATCTGTGATTCTCTCTGTGTCCCTGTGTGTGTCTGTGATTCTCTCTGTGTTCCTGTGTGTTTCTTTGATTCTCTCTCTGTGTCCCTGTGTGTGTCTGTGATTCTCTCTCTGTGTTCCTGTGTGTATCTGTGATTCTCTCTCTGTGTCCCTGTGTGTATCTGTGATTCTCTCTCTGTGTCCTTGTGTGTATCTGTGATTCTCTCTCTGTGTCCCTGTGTGTATCTGTGATTTTCTCTGTGTTCCTGTGTATATCTGTGATTCTCTCTGTGTCCCTGTGTATATCTGTGATTCTCTCTCTGTGTCCCTTGTGTATCTGTGATTCTCTCTCTGTGTGTCCCTGTGTGTATCTGTGATTCTCTCTCTGTGTCCATGTGTGTGTCTGTGATTCTCTCTCTGTGTCCCTGTGTGTGTCTGTGATTCTCTCTCTGTGTCCCTGTGTGTTTCTGTGATTCTCTCTCTGTGTCCCTGTGTGTATCTGTGATTCTGTCTGTGTCCATGTGTATAGCTGTTATTCTCTCTGTGTCCCTCTGTGTATCTGTGATTCTCTCTGTGTCCCTGTATGTATCTGTGATTCTCTCTCTGTGTGTCCCTGTGTGTATCTGTGATTCTCTCTCTGTGTCCCTGTGTGATCCTTTCATTCTCTCTGTGTCCCTGTGTGTATCTGTGATTCTCTCTCTGTGTGTCCCTGGGTGTATCTATGATTTTCTCTGTGTGTGTCCCTGTGTGTATCTGTGATGCTCTCTGTGTGTCCCTGTGTGTATCAGTGATTCTCTCTCTGTGTCCCTGTGTGTATCTGTGATTCTCTCTCTGTGTCCCTGTGTGTATCTGTGATTCTCTCTCTGTGTCCCTGTGTGTATCTGTGACTCTCTCTCTGTGTCCCTGTGTGTATCTGTGATTCTCTCTCTGTGTCCCTGTGTGATTCTGTGATTCTCTCGGTGTCCCTGTGTGTATCTGTGATTCTCTCTCTGTGTGTCCCTGTGTGTATCTATGATTCTCTCTCTGTGTGTCCCTGGGTGTATCTGTGACTCGCTCTCTGTGTCCCTGTGTGTATCTCTGATTCTCTCTCTGTGCCCCAGTGTGTATCTGTGATTCTCTCACTCTGTGTCCCTGTGTGTATCTGTGATTTTCTCTGTGCTCCTGTGTGTATCTATGATTCTCTCTCTGTGTGTCCCTGGGTGTATTTGTGACTCGCTCTCTGTGTCCCTGTGTGTATCTGTGATTCTCTGTCTGTGTCCCTGTGTGATTCTGTCATTCTCTCTGTGTCCCTGTGTGTATCTGTGATTCTCTCTCTGTGTGTCCCTGGGTGTATCTATGATTCTCTCTCTGTGTGTCCCTGTGTGTATCTGTGATGCTCTCTGTGTGTCCCTGTGTGTATCTGTGATTCTCTCTGTGTCCCTGTGTGTTTCTGTGATTCTCTTTGTGTCCCTGTGTGTATCTGTGATTCTCTATCTGTGTCCCTGTGTGTATCTGTGATTCTCCCTCTGTGTCCCTGTGTGTATCTGTGATACTCTCTCTGTCTCCCTGTGTAATTCTGTGCTTCTCTCTGTGTCCCTGTGTGTATCTGTGATTCTCTCCCTGTGTGTCCCTGTGTGTATCTGTGATGCTCTCACTGTGTCCCTGTGTGTATCTGTGATTCTCTCTGTGTCCCTGTGTATGTCTGTGATTCTCTCTGTGTCCCTGTGTGTATCTGTGATTCTCTCTGTGTCCCTGTGTGTATCTGTGATTCTCTCACTGTGTGTCCCTGTGTGTATCTGTGATTCTCTCTCTGTGTCCCTGTGTGATTCTGTCATTCTCTCTGTGTCCCTGTGTGTACCTGTGATTCTCTCTCTGTGTGTCCCTGGGTGTATCTGTGACTCGCTCTCTGTGTCCCTGTGTATATCTCTGATTCTCTCTCTGTGCCCCAGTGTGTATCTGTGATTCTCTCTCTCTGTGTCCCAGTGTGTATCTGTGATGCTCTCACTGTGTCCCTGTGCGTATCTGTGATTCTCTCTGTGTCCCTGTGTGTATCTGTGATTCTCTCTCTGTGTGTTCCTGTGTGTATCTGTGATTCTCTCTCTGTGTCCCTGTGTGTATCTGTGATTCTCTCTCTGTGTCCCTGTGTGTTTCTGTGATTTTCTTTGTGTTCCTGTGTATTTCTGTGATTTTCTCTGTGTTCCTGTGTGTATCTGTGATTCCCTCTGTGTCCCTGTGTGTATCTGTGATTCTCTCTCTCTGTGTCCCTGTGTGTATCTTTGATTCTCTCTCTGTGTTCCTGTGCGTATCTGTGATTCTCTCTGTGTCCCTGTGTGTGTCTGTGATTCTCTCTCTGTGTTCCTGTGTGTTTCTGTGATGTTCTCTGTGTCCCTGTGTGTGTCTGTGATTCTCTCTGTGTTCCTGTGTGTTTCTGTTATTCTCTCTGTGTCCCTGTGTGTATCCGTGATTCTCTCTCTGTGTGTGCCCCAGTGTGTATCTGTGATTCCCTCTCTCTGTGTCCCTGTGTGTATCTGTGATTTTCTCTGTGTTCCTGTGTGTTTCTGTGATTCTCTCTCTGTGTTCCTGTGTGTATCTCTGATTCTCTCTCTGTGTCCCTGTGTGTATCTGTGATTCTCTCTCTCTGTGTCCCTGTGTGTATCTGTGATTCTCTCTCTGTGTCCTTGTGTGTATCTGTGATTCTCTCTCTGTGTCCCTGTGTGTATCTGTGATTTTCTCTGTGTTCCTGTGTATATCTGTGATTCTCTCTGTGTCCCTGTGTATATCTGTGATTCTCTCTCTGTGTCCCTTGTGTATCTGTGATTCTCTCTCTGTGTGTCCCTGTGTGTATCTGTGATTCTCTCTCTGTGTCCCTGTGTGTGTCTATGATTCTCTCTCTGTGTCCCTGTGTGTGTCTGTGATTCTCTCTCTGTGTCCCTGTGTGTTTCTGTGATTCTCTCTCTGTGTCCCTGTGTGTATCTGTGATTCTCTCTGTGTCCCTGTGTATATCTGTGATTCTCTCTGTGTCCCTGTGTGTATCTGTGATTCTCTCTGTGTCCCTGTATGTATCTGTGATTCTCTCTCTGTGTGTCCCTGTGTGTATCTGTGATTCTCTCTCTGTGTCCCTGTGTGATCCTGTCATTCTCTCTGTGTCCCTGTGTGTATCTGTGATTCTCTCCCTGTGTGTCCCTGGGTGTATCTATGATTCTCTCTGTGTGTGTCCCTGTGTGTATCTGTGATGCTCTCTGTGTGTCCCTGTGTGTATCAGTGATTCTCTCTCTGTGTCCCTGTGTGTATCTGTGATTCTCTCTCTGTGTCCCTGTGTGTATCTGTGATTCTCTCTCTGTGTCCCTGTGTGTATCTGTGATTCTCTCTCTGTGTCCCTGTGTGTATCTGTGATTCTCTCTCTGTGTCCCTTTGTGATTCTGTGATTCTCTCTGTGTCCCTGTGTGTATCTGTGATTCTCTCTCTGTGTGTCCCTGTGTGTATCTATGATTCTCTCTCTTTGTGTCCCTGGGTGTATCTGTGAGTCGCTCTCTGTGTCCCTGTGTGTATCTATGATTCTCTCTCTGTGTGTCCCTGGGTGTATCTGTAACTCGCTCTCTGTGTCCCTGTGTGTATCTGTGATTCTCTCTCTGTGTCCCTGTGTGATTCTGTCATTCTCTCTGTGTCCCTGTGTGTATCTGTGAATCTCTCTCTGTGTGTCCCTGGGTGTATCTATGATTCTCTCTCTGTGTGTCCCTGTGTGTATCTGTGATGCTCTCTGTGTGTCCCTGTGTGTATCTGTCATTCTCTCTGTGTCCCTGTGTGTTTCTGTGATTCTCTTTGTGTCCCTGTGTGTATCTGTGATTCACTCTGTGTCCCTGTGTTTATCTGTGATTCTCTCTCTGTGTTCCAGTGTGTATCTGTGATTCTCTCTCTGTGTCCCTGTGTGTATCTGTGATTCTCTCTCTGTGTCCCTGTGTGTATCTGTGATTCTCTCTCTGTGTCCCTGTGTGTATCTGTGATTCTCTCTCTGTGTCCCTGTGTGTATCTATGATTCTCTCTCTGTCTCCCTGTGTAATTCTGTGATTCTCTCTGTGTCCCTGTGTGTATCTGTGATTCTCTCCCTGTGTGTCCCTGTGTGTATCTGTGATGCTCTCACTGTGTCCCTGTGTGTATCTGTGATTCTCTCTGTGTCCCTGTGTGTATCTGTGATTCTCTCTGTGTCCCTGTGTGTACCTGTGATTCTCTCTCTGTGTGTCCCTGGGTGTATCTGTGACTCGCTCTCTGTGTCCCTGTGTGTATCTCTGATTCTCTCTCTGTGCCCCAGTGTGTATCTGTGATTCTCTCTCTCTGTGTCCCTGTGTGTATCTGTGATTTGCTCTGTGCTTCTATGTGTTTCTGTGATTCTCTCTCTGTGTTCCTGTGTGTATCTGTGATTCTCTCTCTGTGTCCCTGTGTGTATCTGTGATTCTCTCTCTGTGTCCCTGTGTGTATCTGTGATTTTCTCTCTGTGTCCCTGTGTGTATCTGTGATTTTCTCTGTGTTCGTGTGTGTTTCTGTGATTCTCTCTCTGTGTGTCCCTGTGTGTATCGGTGATTTTCTCTCTGTGTGCCCCAGTGTGTATCTGTGGTTCTCTCTCTGTGTCCCTATGTGTATCTGTGATTTTCTCTCTGTGTCCCTGTGTGTATCTGTGATTCTCTCTGTGTCCCTGTGTGTGTCTGTGATTCTCTCTGTGTTCCTGTGTGTTTCTGTGATTCTCTCTCTGTGTTCCTGTGTGTATCTGTGATTTTCTCTGTGTCCCTGTGTGTATCTGTGTTTTTCTTTCCCTTTCTGTCCCTGAACAGTGTCTTTAAAAGCAAAATAACTGAATGAATGATGCGGATATCGCCTTTAACATTCCCTCTGTCCACCTCTGTGCAGTTTTTCAGCAATGTGTACAGTCTACAAACTGCAGGGAAGAAGTAATTCCCTCCTGTGACGGCTCGTTACACACCTCCAATCTGTAACCTGGAAGGACAAGGATGTGAGAAACATTACAACGTCACCACCTGAAAGTTCATCTCCGAATCACACACCATCCTGACTTGGAATCTATATTGTCGTTCCTTCACTGTCGCTGAGGCAAATCCAGTAACTCCCTCCTGAACTGCAAGGCCAGCAGGAATGAGCCATCACATGTTGCCCTTGAGAATGTGATGGTGAGCTGCTTTTTGACATTGCTGCTGTCCATTGGGTGTTGGGGAGGAAGTGTCTGGATTTGACACAGTGAGAGCAATGGAACAGTGATAGCGTTCCAAGTCAGCATAGTGTGTGTATTGGAGGTGATGTTGCTGATGTTGATGTTCTCAGTTTCTGCTCTGTCTCGGAATAGTGTTTACTGGTTAGGAAGGTGCTGTTGAAGGAGTCTTGGTGAATTCCTGCAGTGGATCTTGTTGGTGTGACAGACTGCAGTCCCTGTACAATGGTGATGGACGAGGTTAATGTTTATTAGATGTGATGGGGTGACACTTTAATTCCGCTCTGTACCTGTGGTTAGCTGTGTTTGCTTTTCTCTCAGTCCATCTTTGCCTCGCGGTAACATTCTGTCTCTCTCCCCAGTCTGTATCTGTGAATCTCCCGCACTCCCACAATCGCCGTGCAAATAGATTTCCCATTCACCATACCATTTTTCACATGCGATTCCTATGTGTATGTGTCATTCCCTCTTTGTGTTCCTGTGTGCATCAACGATTTTCTCTCTGTGTCCTTGTGTGTATCTGTGATTCTCTCTGTGTCCCTGTGTATATCTGTGATTTTCTCTCTGTGTCCCTGTGTGTATCTGTGATTCTCTCTATGTCCCTGTGTGTATCTGTGATTCTCTCTGTGACCCTGTGTGTATCTGTGATTCTCTCTGTGTCCCTGTGTATATCTGTGATTCTCTCTCTGTGTACCTTGTGTATCTGTGATTCTCTCTCTGTGTGTCCCTGTGTGTATCTGTGATTCTCTCTCTGTGTCCCTGTGTGTATCTGTGATTCTCTCTCTGTGTCCCTGTGTGTGTCTGTGATTCTCTCTCTCTGTCCCTGTGTGTTTCTGTGATTCTCTCTCTGTGTCCCTGTGTGTATCTCTGATTCTCTCTGTGTCCCTGTGTATATCTGTGATTCTCTCTGTGTCCCTGTGTGTATCTGTGATTCTCTCTGTGTCCCTGTGTGTATCTGTGATTCTCTCTGTGTCCCTGTGTGTATCTGTGATTCTCTCTGTGTCCCTGGGTTATCTATGATTCTCTCTCTCTGCGTCCCTGTGTGTATCTATGATTCTCTCTGTGTCCCTGTGTATATCTGTGATTCTCTCTCTGTGGCCCTGCGGTTATCTGTGATTCTCTTTGAGTCCCTGTGTAGGTCTATTTCATTGTCTTTTGTGTATATGTGAACATGTTCACATGTCTGTTGTGGTGTCTGTTGATGCAAATCTTTCACAATCTCCCTGTGATTCTATTTCACAATCGCTTTGTTTACCTTGGATTCTCTCAGTGTCTCTGTGTGTATCTCTGATTCTTTCTCTCTGTTCCTGTGTGTATCTTTGATTCTCTCGATGACCCTGTGTGCACCAATGATTTTCTCGCTGTGTCTCTGTGTGTATCTCTGATTCTTTCTCAGTGTCCCTGTGTGTATCTATGATTCTTTCCCTGTGTCCCTGTGTGTACATGTGAATCTCTCACTGTGTCCCTGTGTTTATCTGTGACTACGTCTGTGTCCCTGTGTGTATCTGTGATTCTCTCTCTGTGTGTGTCCCTGTATGCATCTGTGACTCTGTGTCCCTGTGTGTATCTGTGATTCTGTCTCTGTGTATCCCTGTGTGCATCTGTGATTCTGTCTCTGTGTATCCCTGTGTGTATCTGTGATTCACCCTCTGTCTCCCTGTGTATATCTGTGATAATCTCTCTGTGTGTCCCTGTGTGTATCTGTGATTCTCTCTCTGCGTTCCTGTGTGTATCTGTGATTCTCTCTCTCTGTGTACCTGTGTGTATCTGTGATTCTCTCTCTGTCTCCCTGTGTGTATCTGTGAATCTCTCTCTGTATGTCCCTGTGTGTATCTGTGATTCTCTCGCTGTGTCCCTGTGTGTATCTGTGATTCTCTCTCTGCGTGTCCCTGTGTGTATCTGTGATTCTCTCTCTGTGTGTCCCTGTGTGTATCTGTGATTCTCTCGCTGTGTCCCTGTGTGTATCTGTGATTCTCTCTCTGTGTGTCCCGGTGTGTAGCTGTGATTCTCTCTCTGTGTGTCCCTGTGTGTATCTGTGATTCTCTCGCTGTGTCCCTGTGTCCACCTCTGTGTTCCACAGGAGCAGGCTGAGGAGTAAGAAAAAAATGCCAGGCAAGATGTTGGAATGCTCCTCCTGCAGGATGTGGGAGATCAGGGAGACCTCCGGTATCCCTGACGACAGCTCCTGCAAAAGATGCATTCAGCTGCAGCTGCTAGCAAAGCTTGTTAGGGAACTGGAGAAGGAGCTTGATGACCTCCATCTAATTCGGGAGAATGAGGAGTTTATAGACAGTAGCTTTAGGGAGATAGTTTCACCTAAGCAGCAGAGCACAGGAAATTGGGTAACTGTAAGGAGAGAAAGTGGCAGTGTGAAAGGACAGGCAGAGCAGGGTTCCCCTGTGGTCATACCCCTCCACAACAGGTTTCCTGAATTGGATACTGTTGTGGGAGATGCTTTACCTGGGACAAGCTGCGACAGCCGGAACTCTGATACTCAGTCTGGTTCGACAGCGCAAAAGGGTGGGATGAAGAAGAGGAGAGCAGTAGTGATAGGGGACTCAATGGTCAGAGGTACGGACACGAGGTTCTGTGGTCGGGACAGATAATCCCGCATGGTTTGTTGCCTCCCCGGTGCCAAGGTCAGGGATGTCTCTGATCGCGTGCACAGCGTTCTAAAGTGGGAAGGTGATCAGCCAGATGTCGTGGTACACGTCGGTACCAATGACGTGGGAAGGAAGAGTGAGGAGGTCCTAAAGAGTGAGGACAAAGAGCTTGGAAGGAAGTTAAAAAGCAGGACCCCGAGGGTAGTAATCTCAGGATTGCTTCCTGAGCCACATGCCAGTGAGGGCAGGAGTAGGATGCTTGGGCGGATGAACACGTGGCTGAGGAACTGGTGCAGGGGGCAGGGTTTCCAATTCTTGAATCATTGGGACCTCTTTTGGGGCAGGTGGGACCTGTACAAGAGAGACGGGTTACACCTAAACTACAAGGGGACCAATATACTTGCAGGGAGATTTGCTAGTGTTATTGGGGAGTGTTTAAACTAGATTTGCAGGGGGGTGGGAACCAGAGTGCCAGAGCAGATAGTGGAGCAGGGGTCAAAAGACAGGTTAGTTCAAGCAAAATCACAAATGGAAGGGTAGAGTGTGGTGGAAATAATTTTTTCTGGTGTGTCTATTTCAATGCCAGGAGTATTGTGGGGAAGGCAGATGTGCTGAAGGCGTGGATAGACACATGGAAATATGACATTATAGCCATTAGTGAAACTTGGCTACAGGAGGGGCAGGACTGGCAGCTCAATGTTCCAGGGTTCCAATGTTTCAGGCGGGATAGAGGCAGAGGGATAAAAGGTGGGGGGTGGCCTTGTTGGTCAGGGAAAATGTTACAACTGTACTCAGGCAGGATAGATTAGGGAGCTTGTCTACAGAGGCCCTATGGGTGGAGCTGAGAAACAGGAAAGGTATGACAACAATAATGGGCTTGTATTATAGACCACCCAATAGTCAGCGAGAATTGGAGGAGCAAATCAGCGGAGAAATAGCTGACAACTGCAAGAAACACAAAGTTGTGATAGTAGGGGATTTTAATTTTCCACATATAGATTGGGACTCGCATACTGTTCAAGATTTAGACGGGGTAGAGTTTGTAAAATGTGTTCAGGAGAATTTTCTACATCAGTATATAGAGGTGCCAACTAGAGAGGATGCAATATTGGATCTCCTATTGGGAAATGAGTTAGGGCAGGTGGTGGATGTGAGTGTGAGGGAACACTTTGGATCCAGTGATCATAATGCCATTAGTTTCAAACTGATCATGGATAAGGATAGATCTGGTCCTCGGGTTGAAGTTCTGAACTGGAAAAAGGCCAAATTTGATGAAATGAGAAGGGATCTAGGACGTGTGGATTGGCACAGGCTGTTCTCTGGTAAGGATGTAAATGGAAAGTGGGAGGCCTTCAAAGGAGAAATTTTGAGAGCGCAGAGTTTGTATGTTCCTGTCAGGATTAAAGGCAAAGTAAATCGGAATAAGGAACCTTGGTTCTCGAGGGAGATTGTAACACTGATTAAGAGGAAGAGAGAGTTGTATGAAATGTACAGGCAGCAAGGAACAGATCAGATGCTCGAGGAGTATAAAAAGTGCAAGAAGCTACTTAAGAGGGAAATCAGGAGGGCTGAAAGAAGACATGAGGTTGCTTTGGCAGACAGAGTGAAGGAAAATCCAAAGAGCTTCTATAGGTATGTTAGGAGCAAAAGGATAGTGAGGGATAAAATTGGTCCTCTTGAAGACCAGAGTGATAGACTGTGTATGCAACCAAAAGAGATGGGGGAGATACTGAATGGTTTTTTTGCATCCGTATTTACTGAGGAAATGGGCATGGAGTCTACGGAAATAGGGCAAACTGGTCGGGAGGCCATGGAGCCTTTACAGATTAAAGGGGAGGAGCTGCTCGCTGTCTTGAGGCAAATCAGAGTGGATAAATCCCCAGGACCGGACAGGGTATTCCCACGGACCTTGAGGAAAGCTAGTGTTGAACTTGCAGGGGCCCTGACAGACATATCTAAAATGTCAGTATTCACGGGGTAGGTGCCGGATGATTGGAGGGTGGCTCATGTTGTTCCGTTGTTTAAAAAAGGTTCCAAAAGAAATCCGGGAATTTATCGGCCAGTAAGTTTGACGTCGGTGGTGGGCAAGTTATTGGAAGGTGTGAAAAGGGATAGGATCTACAAATATTTGGATAGACAGGGACTTATTAGGGAGAGTCAACATGGCTTTGTGCGTGGTAGGTCATGTTTGACCAATCTATGAGTGTTTTTCGAGGAGGTTACCAGGAAAGTGGATGAAGGGAAGGCGGTGGATGTTGTCTACCTGGATTTCAGCAAGGCCTTTGACAAGGTCCCTCATGGGAGGTTAGTTAGGAAGGTTCAGTCGCTAGGTATACATGGGGAGGTCGTAAATTGGATAAGGCACTGGCTCAATGGAAGAAGCCAGAGAGTGGTTGTGGAGGATTGCTTCTCTGAGTGGAGGCCTGTGACTAGTGGTGTGCGGCAGGGATCGGTGTTGGGTCCATTGTTGTTTGTCATCTATATCAATGATCTGGATGATAATGTGGTGAATTGGATCAGCAAGTTTGCTGATGATACAAAGAGTGGAGTAGTGGACAGTGAGGAAGGTTTTCAAAGCTTGCAGAGGGAATTCGACCAACGAGAAAAATGGGCTGAAAAATGGCAAATGAAATTTAATGCAGACAAGTGTGAGATATTGCACTTTGGAAGGACAAACCAAAGACGAACGTACAGGGTAAATGGTCGGACTCTGAAGAGTGCAGTTGAACAGAGGGATCTGGGAATACAGGTACAGAATTCCCTAAAAGTGACGTCACAGGTGGATAGGGTCGTAAAGAGTGCCTTTGGTACATTGGCCTTTATAAATCGGAGTATCGAGTATAAAAGTTGGAGTGTTATGGTAAGGTTATATCAGGCATTGGTGAGGACGAATTTGGAGTATTGTGTACAGTTTTGGTCACGTGGTGACAGGAAGGATGTAAATAAGATTGAAAGAGTGCAGAGAAGGTTCACAAGGATGTTGCCGGGACTTGAGAAGCTGAGTTACAGAGAGAGATTGAATAGGTTGGGACTTTATTCCCTGGAGCGAAGAAGATTGAGGGGAGATTTGATAGAGGTGTATAAGATTTTGATGGGTATAGATAGAGTGAATGCAAGCAGGCTTTTTCCGCTGAGGCTAGGGGAGAAAAAAACCAGAGGGCATGGGTTAAGGGTGAAAGGAGAAAAGTTTAAAGGGAATATTAGGGGGGGCTTCTTCACGCAGAGAGTGGTGGGAGTGTGGAATGAGCTGCCGGATAAAGTGGAAAATGCGGGGTCACTTTTAACATTTACGAAAAACTTGGACGGGTTCATGGATGAGAGGGATGTGGAGGGATATGGTCCAAGTGCAGGTCAGTGGGATTAGGCATAAAATGGTTCGGCACAGACAAGAAGGCCTGTTTCTGAGCTGAAATTTTCTATGGTTCAATGGTACTATTGCGAGTGATCCTTGGGGATTGTGTCACTAATTAAAACGATCCTTGTGGTTTGTGTCATGACTTAGAGTGATCCTTGGGGATTGAGTCACAATTTAGAGTGATCCTTGGGGAATGTGTCACAATTTAGAGTGATCCTTGGGGATTGAGTCACAATTTAGAGTAATCCTTGGGAATTGTGTCACCAGTTACAGTGATCCTTGGGGATTGTGTCACTATTTGGAGTGATCCTTGGGGATTGTGTCACTATTTAGAATGATCCTTGGGGATTGTGTCACTATTTGGAGTGATCCTTGGGGATTGTGTCATTATTTAGAGTGATCCTTGGGGATTGTGTCACTATTTAGAGTGATCCTTGGGGATTGTGTCACTATTTAGAGTGATCCTTGGGGATTGTGTCACTATTTAGAGTGATCCTTGGGGTTTGTGTCACTATTTAAAGTGATCCTCTTGGATTGTGTCACTATTTAGAGTGATCCTTGGGGATTGTGTAACTATTTGGAGAGATCCTTGGGGATTGTGTCACTATTTAAAGTGATCCTCTTGGATTGTGTCACTATTTAGAGTGATCCTTGGGGATTGTGTAACTATTTGGAGAGATCCTTGGGGATTGTCTCACAATTTAGACTGATCCTTGGGGATTGTGTCACTATTTAGAGTGATCCTTTGGGATTGTGTGACTATTTAGAGTGATCCTTGGGTATTGTGTCACTATTTAGAGTGATCCTTGGGGATTCTGTCACTATTTAGAGTGATCCTCGTGGATTGTGTCACTATTCTCCGTGATCAATGGGGATTGTTTCAATATTGAGACTGATCCTTGGAGAATTTGTCACTAATTTGAGTGATCCCTGTGAATTGTGTCACAGTTTTAAATGATCCTTGTTGATTGTGTCACTATTTAGAGTGATCCATGTGGATTGTGTCACTATATTGAGTGATCCTTGGAATTGTGTCATTATTTAGAGTGCCCTTGGGGATTGTATCACTATTTAGAGTGATCCTTGTGGATTGTATCACTATTTAGAGTGATCCTTGGGGATTGAGTCACTATTTAGAGTGATCCTTGGGGATTGTGTCCCTATTTAGAGTGATCCTTCTGGGTTGTGTCACTATTTAGAGTGATCCTTGGGGATTGTGTCACTATTTGGAGAGATCCTTGGGGATTGTGTCACTATTTAAAGTGATCCTCTTGGATTGTGTCACTATTTAGAGTGATCCTTGGGGATTGTGTAACTATTTGGAGAGATCCTTGGGGATTGTCTCACAATTTAGACTGATCCTTGGGGATTGTGTCACTATTTAGAGTGATCCTTTGGGATTGTGTGACTATTTAGAGTGATCCTTGGGTATTGTGTCACTATCTAGAGTGATCCTTGGGGATTCTGTCACTATTTAGAGTGATCCTCGTGGATTGTGTCACTATTCTCCGTGATCAATGGGGATTGTTTCAATATTGAGACTGATCCTTGGAGAATTTGTCACTAATTTGAGTGATCCCTGTGAATTGTGTCACAGTTTTAAATGATCCTTGTTGATTGTGTCACTATTTAGAGTGATCCATGTGGATTGTGTCACTATATTGAGTGATCCTTGGAATTGTGTCATTATTTAGAGTGCCCTTGGGGATTGTATCACTATTTAGAGTGATCCTTGTGGATTGTATCACTATTTAGAGTGATCCTTGGGGATTGAGTCACTATTTAGAGTGATCCTTGGGGATTGTGTCCCTATTTAGAGTGATCCTTCTGGGTTGTGTCACTATTTAGAGTGATCCTTGGGGATTGTGTCACTATTTAGAGTGATCCGTGGGGATTGTGTCACTATTTAGAGTGATCCTTGTGGATTGTGTCACTATTGAGCGTGATCCTTGGGGATTGTGTCACGATTTGGAGTGATCCTTGGGGATTGTGTCACTATTTAGAGTGATACTTGGGAATTGTGTCACCATTTACAGTGATCCTTGGGGATTGTGTCACTATTTAGAGTGATCCTTGGGGATTGTGTCACTATTTAGAGTGATCCTTGGGGATTGTGTCACTATTTAGAGTGATCCTTGGGGATTGTGTAACGATTTAGACTGATCCTTGGGGATTGTGTCATTATTTAGAGTGATCCTTTGGGATTGTGTAACTATTTAGAGTGATCCTTGGGGATTGTGTCACTATTTAGAGTGATCCTTGGGGATTGAGTCACAATTTAGAGTAATCCTTGGGAATTGTGTCACCAGTTACAGTGATCCTTGGGGATTGTGTCACAATTTAGAGTGATCCTTGGCGATTGTGTCACTATTTAGAGTGATCCGTGGGGATTGTGTCATTATTTAGAGTGATCCTTGGGGATTGTGTCACTATTTAGAGTGATCCTTGGGGATTGTGCCACTTTTTAGAGTGATCCTTGGGGATTGTGTCACGATTTAGAGTGATCATTGGGGTTTGTGTCACTATTTAAAGTGATCCTCGTGGATTGTGTCACTATTTAGAGTGATCCTTGGGGATTGTGTAACTATTTGGAGAGATCCTTGGGGATTGTGTCACTATTTAGAGTGATCCATGGGGATTGTGTCACTATTTAGAGTGATCCTTGGGGATTGTGTCACAATTTAGAGTGATCCTTTGGGATTGTGTCACTATTTAGAGTGATCCTTGGGTATTGTGTCACTATTTAGAGTGATCCTTGGGGATTGTGTCACTATTTAGAGTGATCCTTGGGGATTGTGTCACTATTTAGAGTGTTCCTTGGGATTGTGTCACTATTTAGAGTTATCCTTGGGGGATTGTGTCTCTATTGAGAGTGATCCTTGGGGATTGTTTCATTATTTAGAGTGTCCTTGGGGATTGTATCACTATTTAGAGTGATCCCTGTGGATTGAATCACTATTTAGAGTCATCCTTGGGGATTGTGTCACTATTTAGAGTGATCCTTGGGGATTGTGTCTCTATTGAGAGTGATCCTTCGGGATTGTGTCACTATTTAGAGTGATCCTTATGGATTGTGTCATTATTTAGAGTGATCCTTGGGGATTGTGTCAGTATTTAGAGTGATCCTTGGGTATTGTGTCACTATTTAGAGTGATCCTTGGGGATTGTGTCACGATTTAGAGTGATCCTTGGGGATTGTGTCACTATTTAGAGTGATCCTTGGGGATTGAGTCACAATTGAGAGTAATCCTTGGGAATTGTGTCACTATTTAGAGTGATCCTTGGGGATTGTGTCACTATTTAGAGTGATCCTTGGGGATTGTTAGAGTGATCCTTGGGGATTGTGTTAGTATTTCGTGTGATCCTTGGGGATTGTGTCACTATTTAGAGTGATCCTTGGGGATTGTGTTAGTATTTCGTGTGATCCTTGGGGATTGTGTCACTATTTAGAGTGATCCTTGGGTATTGTGTCACTATTTGGAGTGATCCTTGGGCATTGTGTTAGTATTTAGAGTTATCCTTGGGGGTTTGTGTCTCTATTGCGAGTGATCCTTGGGGATTGTATCACTATTTAGAGTGATCCTTGTGGATTGTATCACTATTTAGAGTGATCCTTGGGGATTGTGTCACTATTTAGAGTGATCCTTGGGGATTGTGTCTCTATTGAGAGTGATACTTGTGGATTGTGTCACTATTTAGAGTGATCCTTGGGGATTGTGTCACTATATAGAGTGATCCTTGGGGATTGTGTTAGAGTTTCGTGTGATCCTTGGGTATTGTGTCACTATTTAGAGTGATCCTTGGGGATTGTGTCACTATTTAGAGTGATCCTTGTGGATTGTGTCACTATTGAACATAGAACATAGAACATAGAACATTACAGCGCAGAACAGGCCCTTCGGCCCACGATGTTGCACCGACCAGTTAAAAAAAAAACTGTGACCCTCCAACCTAAACCAATTTCTTTTCGTCCATGAACCTATCTACGGATCTCTTAAACGCCCCCAAACTAGGCGCATTTACTACTGATGCTGGCAGGGCATTCCAATCCCTCACCACCCTCTGGGTAAAGAACCTACCCCTGACATCGGTTCTATAACTACCCCCCCTCAATTTAAAGCCATGCCCCCTCGTGCTGGATTTCTCCATCAGAGGAAAAAGGCTATCACTATCCACCCTATCTAAACCTCTAATCATCTTATATGTTTCAATAAGATCCCCTCTTAGCCGCCGCCTTTCCAGCGAAAACAATCCCAAATCCCTCAGCCTCTCCTCATAGGATCTCCCCTCCATACCAGGCAACATCCTGGTAAACCTCCTCTGCACCCTCTCCAAAGCCTCCACATCCTTCCTGTAATGTGGGGACCAGAACTGCACACAGTACTCCAAGTGCGGCCGCACCAGAGTTGTGTACAGTTGCAACATAACGCTACGACTCCTAAATTCAATCCCCCTACCAATAAACGCCAAGACACCATATGCCTTCTTAACAACCTTATCTACTTGATTCCCAACTTTCAGGGATCTATGCACACATACACCTAGATCCCTCTGCTCCTCCACACTATTCAAAGTCCTCCCGTTTGCCCTATACTCAACACATCTGTTATTCCTACCAAAGTGAATTACCTCACACTTCTCCGCATTAAACTCCATCCGCCACCTCTCGGCCCAACTTTGCAACCTGTCTAAGTCTTCCTGCAAACTACGACACCCTTCCTCACTGTCTACCACACCACCGACTTTGGTGTCATCAGCAAATTTGCTAATCCACCCAACTATACCCTCATCCAGATCATTAATAAATATTACAAACAGCAGTGGCCCCAAAACAGATCCCTGAGGTACACCACTTGTAACCGCACTCCATGATGAATATTTACTATCAACCACCACCCTCTGTTTCCTATCCGCTAGCCAATTCCTGATCCAATTTCCTAGATCACCCCCAATCCCATACATCTGCATTTTCTGCAGAAGCCTACCATGGTGAACCTTATCAAACGCCTTACTAAAATCCATATATACCACGTCCACTGCCTTGCCCCCATCCACCTCCTTGGTCACTTTCTCAAAAAACTCAATAAGGTTAGTAAGGCACGACCTACCTGCCACAAAACCATGCTGACTATCACCTATCAATTCATTACTCTCCAAATAACTATAAATCCTATCCCTTATAATTTTTTCCAACATCTTGCCGACAACAGAAGTGAGACTCACCGGTCTATAATTCCCGGGGAAGTCTCTGTTCCCCTTCTTAAACAATGGGACAACATTCGCTAACCTCCAATCTTCTGGTACTATACCAGAGGCCAACGACGACCTGAAGATCAGAGCCAGAGGCTCTGCAATCACTTCTCTTGCCTCCCAGAGAATCCTTGGATAAATCCCATCCGGACCAGGGGATTTATCTATTTTCAGACCCTCCAGAATATCCTGCACATCCTCCTTATCAACTGTAATACTGTCTATTCTACTCCCTTGCAACCCAGTGTCCTCCTCAGCTATATTCATGTCCCCTTGCGTGAACACCGAAGAGAAATATTGGTTCAATGCTTCACCAATATCCTTCGGTTCCACACATAACTTCCCTCTGCCATCTATAACTGGCCCTAAACCTGCCCTAACCAACCTTCTGTTCTTGACATACCTATAGAACGCCTTAGGATTCTCTTTAACCCTATCCGCCAAAGTCTTCTCATGTCCCCTTTTAGCCCTTCTAAGCTCGCTCTTCAACTCCCTCTTAGCCAATCTAAAGCTTTCTAGTGCACTACCCGAGTGCTCACGTCTCATCCGAACATAAGCCTCCTTTTTCTTTTTAACCAACAAAGAAACTTTTTTGGTGCACCACGGTTCCCTAGCCCTACCAATTCCTCCTTGCCTGACAGGGACATACCTATCACAGACTCGCAGTAGCTGCTCCTTGAAAAAACTCCACATGTCGGACGTTCCCAGTCCCTGTAATCTCCTAGTCCAACCTATGTTTCCTAATTCTCTCCTAATAGCCTCATAATTACCCTTCCCCCAGCTAAAACCACTGGCCCGAGGTTCATGCCTATCCCTTTCCATCACTAAGGTGAACGTAACCGAATTGTGGTCACTATCACCAAAATGCACACCAACTTCCAAGTCTAGCACCTGGTCTGGCTCATTTCCCAGCACCAGATCCAATATAGCCTCACCTCTAGTTGGCCTGTCTACATACTGAGTCAAAAAACCTTCCTGCACGCTTTGAACAAAAACTGACCCCTCTAACGAGCTAGAGCTATAACAATTCCAGTCAATATTAGTCAAGTTAAAATCCCCCATAACAATTGCCCTATTACTTTCACTCCTAAGCAGGATTGACTCCGCAATCCTTTCCTCAACCTCTCTAGAACTTTTAGGAGGTCTATAAAAGACTCCCAACAGGGTGACCTCTCCTCTCCTATTTCTAATCTCCGCCCATACTACCTCAACAGATAAGTCCTCATCAAACCTCCTCTCTGACACTGTGATACAATCTCTGACCAATAATGCTACCCCTCCCCCTCTTCTACCTCCTTCCCTACTTCGACTAAAACATTTGAACCCCGGGACCTGCAGCATCCATTCCTGCCCCTGCTCTATCCATGTCTCTGAAATAGCCACAACATCGAAGTCCCAGGTACTGATCCACGCTGCAAGTTCACCCACTTTATTGCGAATACTCCTGGCATTGAAGTATACACATTTCAAACCCTGCTCCACCCCACCTCTGCAATGCCGTGCATTGCAGTCCCCATCCATGCATCCCTCACTTTCAGCCCCACTACTCAGGATCCCTCCCCCCCTCCCCGAATCAGTTTAAACCTCCCTGCATGGCCTTAGCAAATTTACCCCCCAGGATATTGGTCCCCTTCTGATTAAGGTGTAGACCATCCTTCTCATAGAGGTCACACCTTCCCCAGTACGAGCCCCAATTGCTTAAGTACCTGAACCCCTCCCTCCTGCACCATCCCCTCAGCCATGAATTCAAACCTTCCCTCTCCCTATTCCTCTCTAAACTATCCCGTGGTACAGGCAAGAGTCCAGAGATAACCACTCTGTCAGTCTTGGCCTTTAGTTTCCACCCCAACTCCATAAATCCCTGCCTAATATCCCCTTCCCCTATCCTCCCTATGTCGTGTGTCCCCACATGTACAATAACTTGTGGTTTATCTCCCTCCCCCCTAAGAGTCCTGAATACCCTGTCAGACACATCCCGGACCCCAGCCCCTGGTAGGCAACACACCAACCCTGAGTCCCTACCTTTAGTTCCGACCCTCCTATCTGTCCCCTTAATTGTGGAGTCCCCAATCACAAGGCCCAGTCTTTTACAGCCCCTAACCACCTGAGCTTTCTCACTCGGCTCACCCCCAGAGATCTGCTCTCTATGCTCAGTTGATTCCTCCTCAACTGTAGCCTCCAGCACCGAAAACCTATTATGGAGGGGAACCGCCCCAGGGGATTGTCTTCCCGATTGCTTCTTACCCCTCCTCCTGGCATTGACCCAAGCCTCATTTCTAGGAGTTACTATTTCTCTATAACTCCTATCAACTTCCCCCTCCAGCTCCTTTACACGCTCCTCCAGAAGCTGCAATCTAATGCACTTCTTACAACTAAAATCTCCTGAAACACTACTGGATTTCCTCACCACATACATCCCACAGGAGATGCAGCATACTGCCTGAACTGCCATCCCTGAAGCCATTACCAGCAAGAAAAAAAGAAAACAAAAAACTTCCCCACACTTATAATTAGGTTAGAGGAGGATGGAAGGGTGGGATCCTCTACCAGTGTAGAGGATCGGGTATCTCCTCTGCACCAATTTATAGGGCTAGGGGCCCGAGAGAAAAAAAAACTACTACTGAGGGGGAACCACCCAAGTAACTGACTTTTAAAGTTAAAATAAAAACCCTTCCCAGACTCCTTTGCTGCCCACTTCTAGTTTTCACTTTAAACTTGAAAAACTGCTGTTAAAGTAAAGGCCAAAAAAATACACACACTAGCTGACTAATTAAATAAATAAACAATTCAATTAATCCAATTAATCTCTTACCAGCACTGCTGCTTTTCAATCACCCCTCTCAGCTTGCTCCAGTGGATCAATGAGGGGGAACCTCCCAGGTAACTGACTTTTAAAGTTAAAATCCTTGAGAGTGATCCTTGGGGATTGTGTCACGATTTAGTGTGATCCTTGGGGATTGTGTCACTATTTAGAGTGATACTTGGGAATTGTGTCACTATTTCGAGTGATCCTTGGGGATTGTGTCACTATTTAGAGTGATCCTTGGGGATTGAGTCCCAATTTAGAGAAATCCTTGGGAATTGTGTCACCATTTACAGTGATCCTTGGGGATTGTGTCACTATTTAGAGTGATCCTTGGGGTTTGTGTCACTATTTAGAGTGATCCTTGGGGATTGTGTCACTATTTAGAGTGATCCTTGGGGATTGTGTAACGATTTAGACTGATCCTTGGGGATTGTGTCATTATTTAGAGTGATCCTTTGGTATTGTGTAACTATTTAGAGTGATCCTTGGGGATTGTGTCACTATTTAGAGTGATCCTTGGGGATTGAGTCACAATTTAGAGTAATCCTTGGGAATTGTGTCACCAGTTACAGTGATCCTTGGGGATTGTGTCACAATTTAGAGTGATCCTTGGCGATTGTGTCACTATTTAGAGTGATCCTTGGAGATTGTGTCATTATTTAGAGTGATCCTTGGGGATTGTGTCACTATTTAGAGTGATCCTTGGGGATTGTGCCACTTTTTAGAGTGATCCTTGGGGATTGTGTCACGATTTAGAGTGATCCTTGGGGTTTGTGTAACTATTTAAAGTGATCCTCGTGGATTGTGTCACTATTTAGAGTGATCCTTGGGGATTGTGTAACTATTTGGAGAGATCCTTGGGGATTGTGTCACTTTTTAGAGTGATCCTTGGGGATTGTGTCACTATTTAGAGTGATCCTTGGGGATTGTGTCACTATTTAGAGTGATCCTTTGGGATTGTGTCACTATTTAGAGTGATCCTTGGGTATTGTGTCACTATTTAGAGTGATCCTTGGGGATTGTGTCACTATTTAGAGTGATCCTTGGGGATTGTGTCACTATTTAGTGTGTTCCTTGGGATTGTCTCACTATTTAGAGTTATCCTTGGGGGATTGTGTCTCTATTGAGAGTGATCCTTGGGGATTGTTTCATTATTTAGAGTGTCCTTGGGGATTGTATCACTATTTAGAGTGATCCTTGTGGGTTGTATCACTATTTAGAGTTATCCTTGGGGATTGTGTCACTATTTAGAGTGATCCTTGGGGATTGTGTCTATATTGAGAGTGATCCTTCGGGATTGTGTCACTATTTAGAGTGATCCTTGTGGATTGTGTCATTATTTAGAGTGATCCTTGGGGATTGTGTCAGTATTTAGAGTGATCCTTGGGTATTGTGTCACTATTTAGAGTGATCCTTGGGGATTGTGTCACGATTTAGAGTGATCCTTGGGGATTGTGTCACTATTTAGAGTGATACTTGGGAATTATGTCACTATTTCGAGTGATCCTTGGGGATTGTGTCACTATTTAGAGTGATCCTTGGGGATTGAGTCACAATTGAGAGTAATCCTTGGGAATTGTGTCACTATTAAGAGTGATCCTTGGGGATTGTGTCACTATTTAGAGTGATCCTTGGGGATTGTTAGAGTGATCCTTGGGGATTGTGTTAGTATTTCGTGTGATCCTTGGGGATTGTGTCACTATTTAGAGTGATCCTTGGGGATTGTGTTAGTATTTCGTGTGATCCTTGGGGATTGTTTCACTATTTAGAGTGATCCTTGGGTATTGTGTCACTAATTGGAGTGATCCTTGGGCATTGTGTTAGTATTTAGAGTTATCCTTGGGGTATTGTGACTCTATTGCGAGTGATCCTTGGGGATTGTATCACTATTTAGAGTGATCCTTGTGGATTGTATCACTATTTAGTGTGATCCTTGGGGATTGTGTCACTATTTTGAGTGATCCTTGGGGATTGTGTCTCTATTGAGAGTGATCCTTATGGATTGTGTCACTATTTAGAGTGATCCTTGGGGATTGTGTCACTATATAGAGTGATCCTTGGGGACTGTGTTAGTGTTTCGTGTGATCCTTGGGTATTGTGTCACTATTTAGAGTGATCCTTGGGTATTGTGTCACTATTTGGAGTGATCCTTGCGCATTGTGTAAGTATTTCGTGTGATCCTTGGGGATTGTGTCACTATTTAGAGTGATCCTTGGGGATTGTGTTAGTATTTCGTGTGATCCTTGGGGATTGTGTCAAAATTTAGAGTGACCCTTGGGTATTGTGTCACTATTTGGAGTGATCCTTGGGCATTGTGTTAGTATTTAGAGTTATCCTTGGGGGATTGTGTCTCTATTGCGAGTGATCCTTGGGGATTGCGTCACTATATTGAGTGATCCTTGGGAATTGTGTCATTATTTAGAGTGTCCTTGGGGATTGTATCACTATTTAGAGTGATCCTTGTGGATTATATCACTATTTAGAGTGATCCTTGGGGATTGCGTCACTATTTAGAGTGATCCTTGAGGATTGTGTGTCTATTGAGAGTGATCCTTGTGGATTATGTCACTATTTAGAGTGATCCTTGTGGATTGTGTCATTATTTTTTAGAGTGACCCTTGGGTATTGTTTCACTATTTAGAGTGATCCTTGTGGATTGTGTCATTATTTAGAGTGACCCTTGGGTATTGTGTCACTATTTAGAGTGATCCTTGGGGATTGTGTCACAATTTAGAGTGATCCTTGGGCATTGTGTTAGTATTTAGAGTGATCCTTGGGGATTGTGTCACTATTCTGCGTGATCCTTGGGGACTGTTTCAATATTGAGAGTGATCCTTGGGGATTGTGTCACTATTTAGAGTGATCCTTGAGTATTGTGTTACTATTTAGAGTGATCCTTGGGGATTTTGTCATTATTTAGAGTGATCCTTGGGGATTGTGTCACTATTTAGAGTGATCCTTGGGGATTGTGTCACTATTTAGAGTGGTCCTTGGGAATTGTGTCACTATTTAGTGTGATCCTTGGTGATTGTGTCACTATTTAGAGTGAACCTTGAGAATTGTGTCACTATTTACCGTCATCCTTGGGGATTGTGTCACTATTGTGAGTGATCCTTGGGGATTGTGTCACTATTTAGAGTGATCATTGGGTATTGTGTCACTATTTAGAGTGATCCTTGGGGATTGTGTTAGTATTTCGTGTGATCATTGGGGATTGTGTCACTATTTAGAGTGATCCTTGGGTATTGTGTCACTATTTAGAGTGTTCCTTGGGATTGTGTCACTATTTAGAGTTATCCTTGGGGGATTGTGTCTCTATTACGAGTGATCCTTGGGGATTGCGTCACTATATTGAGTGATCCTTGGGAATTGTGTCATTATTTAGAGTGTCCTTGGGGATTGTATCACTATTTAGAGTGATCCTTGTGGATTGTATCACTATTTAGAGTGATCCTTGGGGATTGTGTCACTATTTAGAGTGATCCTTGGGGATTGTGTCTCTATTGAGAGTGATCCTTGTGGATTGTGTCACTATTTAGAGTGATCCTTGTGGATTGTGTTAGTATTTAGTGTGATCCTTGGGGATTGTGTCACTATCCTGCGTGATCCTTGGGGACTGTTTCAATATTGAGAGTGATCCTTGGGGATTGTGTCACTATTTAGTTTGATCCTTGAGGATTGTGTTACTATTTAGAGTGATCCTTGGGGATTTTGTCATTATTTAGAGTGATCCTTGGGGATTGTGTCACTATTTAGAGTGATCCTTGGGGATTGTGTCTCTATTGAGAGTGATCCTTGTGGATTGTGTCACTATTTAGAGTGATCCTTGTGGATTGTGTCATTATTTAGAGTGTCCTTGGGGATTGTATCACTATTTAGAGTGATCCTTGTGGATTGTATCACTATTTAGAGTGATCCTTGGGGATTGTGTCACTATTTAGAGTGATCCTTGGGGATTGTGTCACTATTTAGCGTGATCCTTGGGTATTGTGTCACTATTTAGAGTGTTCCTTGGGGATTGTGTTAGTCTTTCGTGTGATCCTTGGGGATTGTGTCACTATTTAGAGTGATCCTTGGGAATTGTGTCATTATTTAGAGTGTCCTTGGGGATTGTATCACTATTTAGAGTGATCCTTGTGGATTGTATCACTATTTAGAGTGATCCTTGGGGATTGTGTCACTATTTAGAGTGATCCTTGAGGATTGTGTCTCTATTGAGAGTGATCCTTGTTGATTGTGTCACTATTTAGAGTGATCCTTGTGGATTGTGTCATTATTTAGAGTGATCCTTGGGTATTGTGTCACTATTTAGAGTAATCCTTGGGGATTGTGTCACAATTTAGAGTGATCCTTGGGCATTGTGTTAGTATTTAGAGTGATCCTTGGGGATTGTGTTAGTATTTCGTGTGATCCTTGGGGATTGTGTCACTATTCTTCGTGATCCTTGGGGACTGTTTCAATAATGAGAGTGATCCTTGGGGATTGTGTCACTATTTAGAGTGATCCTTGAGGATTGTGTTGCTATTTAGAGTGATCCTTGGGGATTTTGTCATTATTTAGAGTGATCCTTGTGGATTGTGTCACTATTTAGAGTGATCCTTGGGGATTGTGTCACTATTTAGAGTGGTCCTTGGGAATTGTGTCACTATTTAGTGTGATCCTTGGTGATTGTGTCACTATTTAGAGTGAACCTTGAGAATTGTGTCACTATTTAGCGTCATCCTTGGGTATTGTGTCACTATTGTGAGTGATCCTTGGGGATTGTGTCACTATTTAGAGTGATCATTGGGGATTGTGTCACTATTGTGAGTGATCCTTGGGGATTGTGTCACTATTTAGAATGATCCTTGGGGATTGAGTCACAATTTAGAGTAATCCTTGGGAATTGTGTCACCAGTTACAGTGATCCTTGGGGATTGTGTCACTATTTAGAGTGATCCTTGGGGATTGTGTCACTATTTAGAGTGATCCTTGGGGATTGTGTCATTATTTAGAGTGATCCTTGGGGATTGTGTCACTATTTAGCTTGATCCTTGGGGATTGTGCCACTATTTAGAGTGATCCTTCGGGATTCTGTCACGATTTAGAGTGATCCTTGGGGTTTGTGTCACTATTTAAAGTGATCCTCGTGGATTGTGTCATTATTTAGAGTGATCCTTGGGGATTGTGTCACTATTTAGAGTGATCCTTGGGGATTGTGTCTCTATTGAAAGTGATCCTTGTGGATTGTGTCACTATTTAGAGTGATCCTTGTGGATTGTGTCATTATTTCGAGTGTCCTTGGGGATTGTATCACTATTTAGAGTGATCCTTGTGGATTGTATCACTATTTAGAGTGATCCTTGGGGATTGTGTCACTATTTAGAGTGATCCTTGGGGAATGTGTCACTATTTAGCGTGATCCTTGGGTATTGTGTCACTATTTAGAGTGTTCCTTGGGGATTGTGTTAGTCTTTCGTGTGATCCTTGGGGATTGTGTCACTATTTAGAGTGATCCTTGGGAATTGTGTCATTATTTAGAGTGTCCTTGGGGATTGTATCACTATTTAGAGTGATCCTTGTGGATTGTATTACTATTTAGAGTGATCCTTGTGGATTGTGTCACTATTTAGAGTGATCCTTGGGGATTGTGTCTCTATTGAGAGTGATCCTTGTGGATTGTGTCACTATTTAGAGTGATCCTTGTGGATTGTGTCATTACTTAGAGTGATCCTTGGGTATTGTGTCACTATTTAGAGTGATCCTTGGGGATTGTGTCACAATTTAGAGTGATCCTTGGGCATTGTGTTAGTATTTAGAGTGATCCTTGGGGATTGTGTTAGTATTTCGTGTGATCCTTGGGGATTGTGTCACTATTCTGCGTGATCCTTGGGGACTGTTTCAATAATGAGAGTGATCCTTGGGGATTGTGTCACTATTTAGAGTGATCCTTGAGGATTGTGTTGCTATTTAGAGTGATCCTTGGGGATTTTGTCATTATTTAGAGTGATCCTTGGGGATTGTGTCACTATTTAGAGTGATCCTTGGGGATTGTGTCACTATTTAGAGTGGTCCTTGGGAATTGTGTCACTATTTAGTGTGATCCTTGGTGATTGTGTCACTATTTAGAGTGAACCTTGAGAATTGTGTCACTATTTAGCGTCATCCTTGGGTATTGTGTCACTATTGTGAGTGATCCTTGGGGATTGTGTCACTATTTAGAGTGATCATTGGGGATTGTGTCACTATTTAGAGTGATCCTTGGGGATTGTGTAACGATTTAGACTGATCCTTGGGGATTGTGTCATTATTTAGAGTGATCCTTTGGGATTGTGTCACTATTTAGAGTGATCCTTGGGGATTGTGTCACTATTTAGAATGATCCTTGGGGATTGAGTCACAATTTAGAGTAATCCTTGGGAATTGTGTCACCAGTTACAGTGATCCTTGGGGATTGTGTCACTATTTAGAGTGATCCTTGGGGATTGTGTCACTATTTAGAGTGATCCTTGGGAATTGTGTCATTATTTAGAGTGATCCTTGGGGATTGTGTCACTATTTAGCGTGATCCTTGGGGATTGTGCCACTATTTAGAGTGATCCTTGGGGATTGTGTCACGATTTAGAGTGATCCTTGGGGTTTGTGTCACTATTTAAAGTGATCCTCGTGGATTGTGTCACTATTTAGAGTGATCCTTGGGGATTGTGTAACTATTTGGAGAGATCCTTGGGGATTGTGTCACTATTTAGAGTGATCCTTGGGGTTTGTGTCACTATTTAGAGTGATCCTTCGGGATTGTGTCACTATTTAGTGTGATCCTTTGGGATTGTGTCATTATTTAGAGTGATCCGTGGGTATTGTGTCACTATTTATAGTGATCCTTGGGGATTGTGTCATTATTTAGAGTGATCCTTGGGGATTGTGTCACTATTTAGAGTGATCCTTGGGGATTGTGTCACTATTTAGAGTGTTCCTTGGGATTGTGTCACTATTTAGAGTTATCCTTCTGGGGTTGTGTCTCTATTGAGAGTGATCCTTGGGGATTGTGTCACTATATTGAGTGATCCTTGGGAATTGTTTCATTATTTTTAGTGTCCTTGGGGATTGTATCACTATTTAGAGTGATCCTTGTGGATTGTATCACTATTTAGAGTGATCCTTGGGGATTGTGTCACTATTTAGAGTGATCCATGGGGATTGTGTCTCTATTGAGATTGATCCTTGGTTATTGTGTCACTATTTAGAGTGATCCTTGTGGATTGTATCACTATTTAGAGTGATCCTTGGGGATTGTGTCACTATTTAGAGTGATCCTTGGGGATTGTGTCTCTATTGAGATTGATCCTTGGGGATTGTGTCACTATTTAGAGTGATCCTTGTGGATTGTGTCATGATTTAGAGTGATCCTTGGGGATTGTGTCAGTATTTAGAGTTATACTTGGGTATTGTGTCACTATTTAGAGTGATCCTTGGGGATTGTGTCACGATTTAGAGTGATCCTTGGGGATTGTGTCACTATTTAGAGTGATCCTTGGGGATTGTGTCACTATTTAGAGTGATCCTTGGGGATTGAGTCACAATTGAAAGTAATCCTTGGGAATTGTGTCACTATTTAGAGTGATCCTTGGGGACTGTGTCACTACTTAGAGTGATCCTTGGGGATTGTGTCACTATTTAGAGTGATCCTTGGGGATTGTGTCACTATTTAGAGTGATCCTTGGGTATTGTGTCACGATTTAGAGTGATCCTTGGGGATTGTGTCACTATTTAGAGTGATACTTGGGAATTGTGTCACTATTTCGAGTGATCCTTGGGGATTGTGTCACTATTTAGAGTGATCCTTGGGGATTGTGTCACTATTTAGAGTGATCCTTGGGGATTGTGTTAGTATTTCGTGTGATCCATGGGGATTGTGTCACTATTTAGAGTGATCCTTGTGGATTGTGTCACTATTTAGAGTGATCCTTGGGGATTGTGTCACTATTTAGAGTGATCCTTGGGGATTGTGTTAGTATTTCGTGTGATCCTTGGGGATTGTGTCACTATTTAGAGTGATCCCTGTGGATTGTGTCACTATTTAGATTGAACCTTGGGTATTGTGTCACTATTTAGAGTGATCCTTGGGCATTGTTTTAGTATTTAGAGTGATCCTTGGGGATTGTGTCACTACTTAGAGTGTCCCTTGGGATTGTGTCACTATTTAGAGTTATCCTTGGGGGATTGTGTCTCTATTGAGAGTGATCCTTGGGGATTGTGTCACTATTTAGAGTGATCCTTGGGGATTGTGTCTCTATTGAGAGTGATCCTTGGGGATTGTGTCATTATTTAGAGTGATCCTTTGGGATTGTGTCACTATTTAGAGTGATCCGAGGGGATTGTGTCACTATTTAGAGTGATCCTTTGGGATTGTGTCACTATTTAGAGTAGTCCGTGGGGGATTGTGTCTCTATTGAGAGTGATCCTTGGGGATTGTGTCACTACATTGAGTGATCCTTGGGAATTGTTTCATTATTTAGAGTGTCCTTGGGGATTGTATCACGATTTAGAGTGATCCTTGTGAATTGTATCACTATTTAGAGTGATGCTTGGGGATTGTGTCTCTATTGAGAGTAATCCTTGGGGATTGTGTCACTATTTAGAGTGAACCTTGTGGATTGTGTCATTATTTAGAGTGATCCTTGGCGATTGTGTCAGTATTTAGAGTGATCCTTGGGTATTCTGTCACTATTTAGAGTGATCCTTGGGAATTGTGTCACGATTTAGAGTGATCCTTGGGGATTGTGTCACTATTTAGAGTGATACTTGGGAATTGTGTCACTATTTCGAGTGATCCTTGGGGATTGAGTCACAATTTAGAGTAATCCTTGGGAATTGTGTCACCAGTTACAGTGATCCTTGGGGATTGTGTCACTATTTAGAGTGATCCTTGGGGATTGTGTCACTATTTAGAGTGATCCTTGGGAATTGTGTCATTATTTAGAGTGATCCTTGGGGATTGTGTCACTATTTAGCGTGATCCTTGGGGATTGTGCCACTATTTAGAGTGATCCTTGGGGACTGTGTCACGATTTAGAGTGATCCTTGGGGTTTGTGTCACTATTTAAAGTGATCCTCGTGGATTGTGCCACTATTTAGAGTGATCCTTGGGGATTGTGTAACTATTTGGAGAGATCCTTGGGGATTGTGTCACTATTTAGAGTGATCCTTGGGGTTTGTGTCACTATTTAGAGTGATCCTTCGGGATTGTGTCACTATTTAGTGTGATCCTTTGGGATTGTGTCATTATTTAGAGTGATCCGTGGGTATTGTGTCACTATTTAGAGTGATCCTTGGGGATTGTGTCATTATTTAGAGTGATCCTTGGGGATTGTGTCACTATTTAGAGTGATCCTTGGGGATTGTGTCACTATTTAGAGTGTTCCTTGGGATTGTGTCACTATTTAGAGTTATCCTTCTGGGGTTGTGTCTCTATTGAGAGTGATCCTTGGGGATTGTGTCACTATATTGAGTGATCCTTGGGAATTGTTTCATTATTTTTAGTGTCCTTGGGGATTGTATCACTATTTAGAGTGATCCTTGTGGATTGTATCACTATTTAGAGTGATCCTTGGGGATTGTGTCACTATTTAGAGTGATCCATGGGGATTGTGTCTCTATTGAGATTGATCCTTGGGGATTGTGTCACTATTTAGAGTGATCCTTGTGGATTGTATCACTATTTAGAGTGATCCTTGGGGATTGTGTCACTATTTAGAGTGATCCTTGGGGATTGTGTCTCTATTGAGATTGATCCTTGGGGATTGTGTCACTATTTAGAGTGATCCTTGTGGATTGTGTCATGATTTAGAGTGATCCTTGGGGATTGTGTCAGTATTTAGAGTTATACTTGGGTATTGTGTCACTATTTAGAGTGATCCTTGGGGATTGTGTCACGATTTAGAGTGATCCTTGGGGATTGTGTCACTATTTAGAGTGATCCTTGGGGATTGTGTCACTATTTAGAGTGATCCTTGGGGATTGAGTCACAATTGAAAGTAATCCTTGGGAATTGTGTCACTATTTAGAGTGATCCTTGGGGACTGTGTCACTACTTAGAGTGATCCTTGGGGATTGTGTCACTATTTAGAGTGATCCTTGGGGATTGTGTCACTATTTAGAGTGATCCTTGGGGATTGTGTCACGATTTAGAGTGATCCTTGGGGATTGTGTCACTATTTAGAGTGATACTTGGGAATTGTGTCACTATTTCGAGTGATCCTTGGGGATTGTGTCACTATTTAGAGTGATCCTTGGGGATTGTGTCACTATTTAGAGTGATCCTTGGGGATTGTGTTAGTATTTCGTGTGATCCATGGGGATTGTGTCACTATTTAGAGTGATCCTTGTGGATTGTGTCACTATTTAGAGTGATCCTTGGGGATTGTGTCACTATTTAGAGTGATCCTTGGGGATTGTGTTAGTATTTCGTGTGATCCTTGGGGATTGTGTCACTATTTAGAGTGATCCCTGTGGATTGTGTCACTATTTAGATTGAACCTTGGGTATTGTGTCACTATTTAGAGTGATCCTTGGGCATTGTTTTAGTATTTAGAGTGATCCTTGGGGATTGTGTCACTACTTAGAGTGTCCCTTGGGATTGTGTCACTATTTAGAGTTATCCTTGGGGGATTGTGTCTCTATTGAGAGTGATCCTTGGGGATTGTGTCTCTATTGAGAGTGATCCTTGGGGATTGTGTCATTATTTAGAGTGATCCTTTGGGATTGTGTCACTATTTAGAGTGATCCGAGGGGATTGTGTCACTATTTAGAGTGATCCTTTGGGATTGTGTCACTATTTAGAGTAGTCCGTGGGGGATTGTGTCTCTATTGAGAGTGATCCTTGGGGATTGTGTCACTACATTGAGTGATCCTTGGGAATTGTTTCATTATTTAGAGTGTCCTTGGGGATTGTATCACGATTTAGAGTGATCCTTGTGAATTGTATCACTATTTAGAGTGATGCTTGGGGATTGTGTCTCTATTGAGAGTAATCCTTGGGGATTGTGTCACTATTTAGAGTGAACCTTGTGGATTGTGTCATTATTTAGAGTGATCCTTGGCGATTGTGTCAGTATTTAGAGTGATCCTTGGGTATTCTGTCACTATTTAGAGTGATCCTTGGGAATTGTGTCACGATTTAGAGTGATCCTTGGGGATTGTGTCACTATTTAGAGTGATACTTGGGAATTGTGTCACTATTTCGAGTGATCCTTGGGGATTGTGTCACTATTTAGAGTGATCCTTGGGGATTGAGTCACAATTGAGAGTAATCCTTGGGAATTGTGTCACTATTTAGAGTGATCCTTGGGGATTGTGTCACTATTTAGAGTGACCCTTGGGGATTGTGTCTCTATTGAGAGTGATCCTTGGGGATTGTGTCAATATTTAGAGTGATCCTTGTGGATTGTGTCATTATTTAGAGTGATCCTTGGGGATTGTGTCAGTATTTAGTGTGATCCTTGGGTATTGTGTCACTATTTAGAGTGATCCTTGTGGGTTGTGTCACGATTTAGAGTGATCCTTGGGGATTGTGTTACTATTTAGAGTGATACTTGGGAATTGTGTCACTATTTCGAGTGATCCTTGGTATTGTGTCACTATTTAGAGTGATCCTTGGGGATTGAGTCACAATTGAGAGTAATCCTTGGGAATTTTGTCACTATTTAGAGTGATCCTTGGGGACTGTGTCACTATTTAGAGTGATCCTTGGGGATTGTGTCACTATTTGGAGTGATCCTTGGGGATTGTGTCACTATTTAGAGTGATCCTTGGGGATTGTGTCACGATTCAGAGTGATCCTTGGGGATTGTGTCACTATTTAGAGAGATACTTGGGAATTGTGTCACTATTTCGAGTGATCCTTGGGGATTGTGTCACTATTTAGAGTGATCCTTGGGGATTGAGTCACAATTGAGAGTAATCCTTTGGAATTGTGTCACTATTTAGAGTGATCCTTGGGGATTGTGTCACTATTTAGTGTGATCCTTGTGGATTGTGTCACTATTTAGAGTGATCCTTGGGGATTGTGTCACTATTTAGAGTGATCCTTGGGGATTGTGTTAGTATTTCGTGTGATCCATGGGGATTGTGTCACTATTTAGAGTGATCCTTGGGTATTGTGTCACTATTTAGAGTGATCCTTGGGCATTGTGTTAGTATTTAGAGTGTTCCTTGGGATTGTGTCACTATTTAGAGTTATCCTTGGGGGATTGTGTCTCTATTGAGAGTGATCCTTGGGGATTGTGTCACTATTTAGAGTGATCCTTGGGGATTGTGTCTCTATTGGGAGTGATCCTTGGGGATTGTGTCATTATTTAGAGTGATCCTTGGGGATTGTGTCACTCTTTAGAGTGATCCTTGGGGATTGTGTCACTATTTAGAGTGATCCTTTGGGATTGTGTCACTATTTAGAGTGATCCTTGTGTATTCTGTCACTATTTAGAGTGATCCTTGGGGGATTGTGTCTCTATTGAGAGTGATCCTTGGGGATTGCGTCACTATATTGAGTGGTCCTTGGGAATTGTGTCATTATATAGAGTGTCCTTGGGGATTGTATCACTATTTAGAGTGATCCTTGTGGATTGTATCACTATTTAGAGTGATCCTTGGGGATTGTGTCACTATTTAGAGTGATCCTTGGGGATTGTGTCTCTATTGAGAGTGATCCTTGGGGATTGTGTCAGTATTTAGAGTGATCCTTTTGTATTGTGTCACTATTTAGAGTGATCCTTGTGGATTGTGTCACGATTTAGAGTGATCCTTGGGGATTGTGTCACTGTTTAGAGTGATACTTGGGAATTGTGTCACTATTTAGAGTGATCCTTGGGGATTGTGTAACTATTTGTAGAGATCCTTGGGGATTGTGTCACTATTTAGAGTGATCCTTGGGGATTGTGTCACTATTTAGAGTGATCCTTGGGGATTGTGTCACTATTTAGAGTGATCCTTTGGGATTGTGTCACTATTTAGAGTGATCCTTGGGTATTGTGTCACTATTTAGAGTGATCCTTGTGGATTGTGTCACGATTTAGAGTGATCCTTGGGGATTGTGTTACTATTTAGAGTGATACTTGGGAATTGTGTCACTATTTAGAGTGATCCTTGGTATTGTGTCACTATTTAGAGTGATCCTTGGGGATTGAGTCACAATTGAAATTAATCCTTGGGAATTGTGTCACTACTTAGAGTGATCCTTGGGGACTGTGTCACTATTTAGAGTGATCCTTGGGGATTGTGTCACTATTTAGAGTGATACTTGGGAATTGTGTCACTATTTAGAGTGATCCTTGGGGATTGTGTAACTATTTGTAGAGATCCTTGGGGATTGTGTCACTATTTAGAGTGAACCTTGGGGATTGTGTCACTATTTAGAGTGATCCTTGGGTATTGTGTCACTATTCAGAGTGATCCTTTGGGATTGTGTCACTATTTAGAGTGATCCTTGGGTATTGTGTCACTATTTAGAGTGATCCTTGGGGATTGTGTCACTATTTAGAGTGATCCTTGGGGATTGTGTCATTATTTAGAGTGATCCTTGGGGATTGTGTCACTATTTAGCGTGATCCTTGGGGATTGTGCCACTATTTAGAGTGATCCTTGGGGATTGTGTCACGATTTAGAGTGATCCTTGGGGTTTGTGTCACTACTTAAAGTGATCCTCGTGGATTGTGTCACTATTTAGAGTGATCCTTGGGGATTGTGTAACTATTTGGAGAGATCCTTGGGGATTGTGTCACTATTTAGTGTGATCCTTGGGGATTGTGTCACTATTTAGAGTGATCCTTCGGGATTGTGTCACTATTTAGTGTGATCCTTTGGAATTGTGTCATTATTTAGAGTGATCCGTGGGTATTGTGTCACTATTTAGAGTGATCCTTGGGGATTGTGTCATTATTTAGAGTGATCCTTGGGGATTGTGTCACTATTTAGAGTGATCCTTGGGGATTGTGTCACGATTTAGAGTGTTCCTTGGGATTGTGTCACTATTTAGCGTTATCCTTCTGGGGTTGTGTCTCTATTGAGAGTGATCCTTGGGGATTGTGTCACTATATTGAGTGATCCTTGGGAATTGTTTCATTATTTTTAGTGTCCTTGGGGATTGTATCACTATTTAGAGTGATCCTTGTGGATTGTATCACTATTTAGAGTGATCCTTGGGGATTGTGTCACTATTTAGAGTGATCCTTGGGGATTGTGTCTCTATTGAGATTGATCCTTGGGGATTGTGTCACTATTTAGAGTGATCCTTGGGGATTGTGTCTCTATTGAGATTGATCCTTGGGGATTGTGTCACTATTTAGAGTGATCCTTGTGGATTGTATCACTATTTAGAGTGATCCTTGGGGATTGTGTCACTATTTAGAGTGATCCTTGGGGATTGTGTCTCTATTGAGATTGATCCTTGGGGATTGTGTCACTATTTAGAGTGATCCTTGTGGATTGTGTCATGATTTAGAGTGATCCTTGGGGATTGTGTCAGTATTTAGAGTTATACTTGGGTATTGTGTCACTATTTAGAGTGATCCTTGGGGATTGTGTCACGATTTAGAGTGATCCTTGGGGATTGTGTCACTATTTAGAGTGATCCTTGGGGATTGTGTCACTATTTAGAGTGATCCTTGGGGATTGAAACACAATTGAAAGTAATCCTTGGGAATTGTGTCACTATTTAGAGTGATCCTTGGGGACTGTGTCACTACTTAGAGTGATCCTTGGGGATTGTGTCACTATTTAGAGTGATCCTTGGGGATTGTGTCACTATTTAGAGTGATCCTTGGGGATTGTGTCACGATTTAGAGTGATCCTTGGGGATTGTGTCACTATTTAGAGTGATACTTGGGAATTGTGTCACTATTTCGAGTGATCCTTGGGGATTGTGTCACTATTTACAGTGATCCTTGGGGATTGTGTCACTATTTAGAGTGATCCTTGGGGATTGTGTTAGTATTTCGTGTGATCCATGGGGATTGTGTCACTATTTAGAGTGATCCTTGTGGATTTTGTCACTATTTAGAGTGATCCTTGGGGATTGTGTCACTATTTAGAGTGATCCTTGGGGATTGTGTTAGTATTTCGTGTGATCCTTGGGGATTGTGTCACTATTTAGAGTGATCCCTGTGGATTGTGTCACTATTTAGATTGATCCTTGGGTATTGTGTCACTATTTAGAGTGATCCTTGGGCATTGTTTTAGTATTTAGAGTGATCCTTGGGGATTGTGTCACTACTTAGAGTGTCCCTTGGGATTGTGTCACTATTTAGAGTTATCCTTGGGGGATTGTGTCTCTATTGAGAGTGATCCTTGGGGATTGTGTCACTATTTAGAGTGATCCTTGGGGATTGTGTCTCTATTGAGAGTGATCCTTGGGGATTGTGTCATTATTTAGAGTGATCCTTTGGGATTGTGTCACTATTTAGAGTGATCCGAGGGGATTGTGTCAATATTTAGAGTGATCCTTTGGGATTGTGTCACTATTTAGAGTAGTCCTTGGGGGATTGTGTCTCTATTGAGAGTGATCCTTGGGGATTGTGTCACTACATTGAGTGATCCTTGGGAATTGTTTCATTATTTAGAGTGTCCTTGGGGATTGTATCACGATTTAGAGTGATCCTTGTGAATTGTATCACTATTTAGAGTGATGCTTGGGGATTGTGTCTCTATTGAGAGTAATCCTTGGGGATTGTGTCACTATTTAGAGTGAACCTTGTGGATTGTGTCATTATTTAGCGTGATCCTTGGCGATTGTGTCAGTATTTAGAGTGATCCTTGGGTATTCTGTCACTATTTAGAGTGATCCTTGGGAATTGTGTCACGATTTAGAGTGATCCTTGGGGATTGTGTCACTATTTAGAGTGATACTTGGGAATTGTGTCACTATTTCGAGTGATCCTTGGGGATTGTGTCACTATTTAGAGTGATCCTTGGGGATTGAGTCACAATTGAGAGTAATCCTTGGGAATTGTGTCACTATGTGGAGTGATCCTTGGGGATTGTGTCACTATTTAGAGTGACCCTTGGGGATTGTGTCTCTATTGAGAGTGATCCTTGGGGATTGTGTCACTATTTAGAGTGATCCTTGTGGATTGTGTCATTATTTAGAGTGATCCTTGGGGATTGTGTCAGTATTTAGAGTGATCCTTGGGTATTGTGTCACTATTTAGAGTGATCCTTGTGGATTGTGTCACGATTTAGAGTGATCCTTGGGGATTGTGTTACTATTTAGAGTGATACTTGGGAATTGTGTCACTATTTCGAGTGATCCTTGGTATTGTGTCACTATTTAGAGTGATCCTTGGGGATTGAGTCACAATTGAGAGTAATCCTTGGGAATTGTGTCACTATTTAGAGTGATCCTTGGGGACTGTGTCACTATTTAGAGTGATCCTTGGGGATTGTGTCTCTATTTGGAGTGATCCTTGGGGATTGTGTCACTATTTAGAGTGATCCTTGGGGATTGTGTCACGATTCAGAGTGATCCTTGGGGATTGTATGTTCTATGTTCTATGTTCTACGTTCTATTGTGTCACTATTTAGAGTGATACTTGGGAATTTTGTCACTATTTCGAGTGATCCTTGGGGATTGTGTCACTATTTAGAGTGATCCTTGGGGATTGAGTCACAATTGAGAGTAATCCTTTGGAATTGTGTCACTATTTGGAGTGATCCTTGGGGATTGTGTCACTATTTAGTGTGATCCTTGTGGATTGTGTCACTATTTAGAGTGATCCTTGGGGATTGTGTCACTATTTAGAGTGATCCTTGGGGATTGTGTTAGTATTTCGTGTGATCCATGGGGATTGTGTCACTATTTAGAGTGATCCTTGGGTATTGTGTCACTATTTAGAGTGATCCTTGGGCATTGTGTTAGTATTTAGAGTGATCCTTGGGGATTGTGTCACTATTTAGAGTGTTCCTTGGGATTGTGTCACTATTTAGAGTTATCCTTGGGGGATTGTGTCTCTATTGAGAGTGATCCTTGGGGATTGTGTCACTATTTAGAGTGATCCTTGGGGATTGTGTCTCTATTGGGAGTGATCCTTGGGGATTGTGTCATTATTTAGAGTGATCCTTGGGGATTGTGTCACTCTTTAGAGTGATCCTTGGGGATTGTGTCACTATTTAGAGTGATCCTTTGGGATTGTGTCACTATTTAGAGTGATCCTTGGGTATTCTGTCACTATTTAGAGTGATCCTTGGGGGTTGTGTCATTATTTAGAGTGATCCTTGGGGATTGTGTCACTATTTAGAGTGTTCCTTGGGATTGTGTCACTATTTAGAGTTATCCTTGGGGGATTGTGTCTCTATTGAGAGTGATCCTTGGGGATTGCGTCACTATATTGAGTGGTCCTTGGGAATTGTGTCATTATATAGAGTGTCCTTGGGGATTGTATCACTATTTAGAGTGATCCTTGTGGATTGTATCACTATTTAGAGTGATCCTTGGGGATTGTGTCACTATTTAGAGTGATCCTTGGGGATTGTGTCTCTATTGAGAGTGATCCTTGGGGATTGTGTCACTATTTAGAGTGATCCTTGTGGATTGTGTCATTATTTAGAGTGATCCTTGGGTATTGTGTCAGTATTTAGAGTGATCCTTTTGTATTGTGTCACTGTTTAGAGTGATCCTTGGGGATTGTGTCACGATTTAGAGTGATCCTTGGGGATTGTGTCGCTATTTAGAGTGATACTTGGGAATTGTGTCACTATTTAGAGTGATCCTTGGGGATTGTGTAACTATTTGTAGAGATCCTTGGGGATTGTGTCACTATTTAGAGTGATCCTTGGGGATTGTGTCACTATTTAGAGTGATCCTTGGGGATTGTGTCACTATTTAGAGTGATCCTTTGGGATTGTGTCACTATTTAGAGTGATCCTTGGGTATTGTGTCACTATTTAGAGTGATCCTTGTGGATTGTGTCACGATTTAGAGTGATCCTTGGGGATTGTGTTACTATTTAGAGTGATACTTGGGAATTGTGTCACTATTTAGAGTGATCCTTGGTATTGTGTCACTATTTAGAGTGATCCTTGGGGATTGAGTCACAATTGAAAGTAATCCTTGGGAATTGTGTCACTACTTAGAGTGATCCTTGGGGACTGTGTCACTATTTAGAGTGATCCTTGGGGATTGTGTCACTATTTAGAGTGATACTTGGGAATTGTGTCACTATTTAGAGTGATCCTTGGGGATTGTGTAACTATTTGTAGAGATCCTTGGGGATTGTGTCACTATTTAGAGTGATCCTTGGGGATTGTGTCACTATTTAGAGTGATCCTTGGGTATTGTGTCACTATTTAGAGTGATCCTTTGGGATTGTGTCACTATTTAGAGTGATCCTGGGGTATTGTGTCACTATTTAGAGTGATCCTTGTGGATTGTGTCACGATTTAGAGTGATCCTTGGGAATTGTGTTACTATTTAGAGTGATACTTGGGAATTGTGTCACTATTTCGAGTGATCCTTGGGGATTGTGTCACTATTTAGGGTGATCCTTGGGGATTGAGTCACAATTGAGAGTAATCATTTGGAATTGTGTCACTATTTAGAGTGATCCTTGGGGATTGTGTCACTATTTAGTGTGATCCTTGTGGATTGTGTCACTATTTAGAGTGATCCTTGGGGATTGTGTCACTATTTAGAGTGATCCTTGGGGATTGTGGTAGTATTTCGTGTGATCCATGGGGATTGTGTCACTATTTAGAGTGATCCTTGGGTATTGTGTCACTATTTAGAGTGATCCTTGGGCATTGTGTTAGTATTTAGAGTGATCCTTGGGGATTGTGTCACTATTTAGATTGTTCCTTGGGATTGTGTCACTATTTAGAGTTATCCTTGGGGGATTGTGTCTCTATTGAGAGTGATCCTTGGGGATTGTGTCACTATTTAGAGTGATCCTTGGGGATTGTGTCTCTATTGGGAGTGATCCTTGGGGATTGTGTCATTATTTAGAGTGATCCTTGGGGATTGTGTCACTCTTTAGAGTGATCCTTGGGGATTGTGTCACTATTTAGAGTGATCCTTTGGGATTGTGTCAATATTTAGAGTGATCCTTGGGTATTGTGTCACTATTTAGAGTGATCCTTGGGGGTTGTGTCATTATTTAGAGTGATCCTTGGGCATTGTGTCACTATTTAGAGTGTTCCTTGGGATTGTGTAACTATTTAGAGTTATCCTTGGGGGATTGTGTCTCTATTGAGAGTGATCCTTGGGGATTGCGTCACTATATTGAGTGGTCCTTGGGAATTGTGTCATTATATAGAGTGTCCTTGGGGATTGTTTCACTATTTAGAGTGATCCTTGTGGATTGTATCACTATTTAGAGTGATCCTTGGGGATTGTGTCACTATTTAGAGTGATCCTTGGGGATTGTTTCTCTATTGAGAGTGATCCTTGGGGATTGTGTCACTATTTAGAGTGATCCTTGTGGATTGTGTCATTATTTAGAGTGATCCTTGGGGATTGTGTCAGTATTTAGAGTGATCCTTGGGGGATTGTGTCTCTATTGAGAGTGATCCTTGGGGATTGCGTCACTATATTGAGTGGTCCTTGGGAATTGTGTCATTATATAGAGTGTCCTTGGGGATTGTTTCACTATTTAGAGTGATCCTTGTGGATTGTATCACTATTTAGAGTGATCCTTGGGGATTGTGTCACTATTTAGAGTGATCCTTGGGGATTGTTTCTCTATTGAGAGTGATCCTTGGGGATTGTGTCACTATTTAGAGTGATCCTTGGGGATTGTGTCACGATTTAGAGTGATCCTTGGGGATTGTGTCACTATTTAGAGTGATACTTGGGAATTGTGTCACTATTTCGAGTGATCCTTGGGGATTGTGTCACTATTTAGAGTGATCCTTGGGGATTGAGTCACAATTGAGAGTAATCCTTGGGAATTGTGTCACTATTTAGTGTGATCCTTGGGGATTGTGCCACTATTTAGAGTGATCCTTGGGGATTGTGTCACGATTTAGAGTGATCCTTGGGGTTTGTGTCACTATTTAGAGTTATCCTTGGGGGATTGTGTCTCTATTGAGAGTGATCCTTGGGGATTGTGTCACTATTTAGAGTGATCCTTGGGGATTGTGTCTCTATTGGGAGTGATCCTTGGGGATTGTGTCATTATTTAGAGTGATCCTTGGGGATTGTGTCACTCTTTAGAGTGATCCTTGGGGATTGTGTCACTATTTAGAGTGATCCTTTGGGATTGTGTCAATATTTAGAGTGATCCTTGGGTATTGTGTCACTATTTAGAGTGATCCTTGGGGGTTGTGTCATTATTTAGAGTGATCCTTGGGCATTGTGTCACTATTTAGAGTGTTCCTTGGTATTGTGTCACTATTTAGAGTTATCCTTGGGGGATTGTGTCTCTATTGAGAGTGATCCTTGGGGATTGCGTCACTATATTGAGTGGTCCTTGGGAATTGTGTCATTATATAGAGTGTCCTTGGGGATTGTATCACTATTTAGAGTGATCCTTGTGGATTGTATCACTATTTAGAGTGATCCTTGGGGATTGTGTCACTATTTAGAGTGATCCTTGGGGATTGTGTCTCTATTGAGAGTGATCCTTGGGGATTGTGTCACTATTTAGAGAGATCCTTGTGGATTGTGTCATTATTTAGAGTGATCCTTGGGGATTGTGTCAGTATTTAGAGTGATCCTTGGGTATTGTGTCACTATTTAGAGTGATCCTTGGGGATTGTGTCACGATTTAGAGTGATCCTTGGGGATTGTGTCACTATTTAGAGTGATACTTGGGAATTGTGTCACTATTTCGAGTGATCCTTGGGGATTGTGTCACTATTTAGAGTGATCCTTGGGGATTGAGTCACAATTGAGAGTCATCCTTGGGAATTGTGTCACTATTTAGTGTGATCCTTGGGGATTGTGCCACTATTTAGAGTGATCCTTGGGGATTGTGTCACGATTTAGAGTGATCCTTGGGGTTTGTGTCACTATTTAAAGTGATCCTCGTGGATTGCGTCACTATTTAGAGTGATCCTTGGGGATTGTGTAACTATTTGTAGAGATCCTTGGGGATTGTGTCACTATTTAGATTGATCCTTGGGGATTGTGTCACTATTTAGAGTGATCCTTGGGGATTGTGTCATTATTTAGAGTGATCCTTGGGGATTGTGTCACTATTTAGAGTGATCCTTGGGGATTGTGTCACGATTTAGCGTGTTCCTTGGGATTGTGTCACTATTTAGAGTTATCCTTGTGGGGTTGTGTCTCTATTGAGAGTGATCCTTGGGGATTGTGTCACTATATTGTGTGATCCTTGGGAATTGTTTCATTATTTTTAGTGTCCTTGGGGATTGTATCACTATTTAGAGTGATCCTTGTGGATTGTATCACTATTTAGAGTGATCCTTGGGGATTGTGTCACTATTTAGAGTGATCCTTGGGGATTGTGTCTCTATTGAGATTGATCCTTGGGGATTGTGTCACTATTTAGAGTGATCCTTGTGGATTGTGTCATAATTTAGAGTGATCCTTGGCGATTGTGTCACTAAATAGAGTGTTCCTTGGGATTGTGTCACTATTTAGAGTTATCCTTGGGGGATTGTGTCTCTATTGAGAGTGATCCTTGGGGATTGCGTCACTATATTGAGTGGTCCTTGGGAATTGTGTCATTATATAGAGTGTCCTTGGGGATTGTATCACTATTTAGAGTGATCCTTGTGGATTGTATCACTATTTAGAGTGATCCTTGGGGATTGTGTCACTATTTAGAGTGATCCTTGGGGATTGTGTCTCTATTGAGAGTGATCCTTGGGGATTGTGTCACTAGTTAGAGTGATCCTTGTGAATTGTGTCAGTATTTTGAGTGATCCTTTTGTATTGTGTCACTATTTAGAGTGATCCTTGGGGATTGTGTCACGATTTAGAGTGATCCTTGGGGATTGTGTCACTATTTAGAGTGATACTTGGGAATTGTGTCACTATTTAGAGTGATCCTTGGGGATTGTGTAACTATTTGTAGAGATCCTTGGGGATTGTGTCACTATTTAGAGTGATCCTTGGGGATTGTGTCACTATTTAGAGTGATCCTTGGGGATTGTGTCACTATTTAGAGTGATCCTTTGGGATTGTGTCACTATTTAGAGTGATCCTTGGGTATTGTGTCACTATTTAGAGTGATCCTTGTGGATTGTGTCACGATTTAGAGTGATCCTTGGGGATTGTGTTACTATTTAGAGTGATACTTGGGAATTGTGTCACGATTTCGAGTGATCCTTGGTATTGTGTCACTATTTAGAGTGATCCTTGGGGATTGAGTCACAATTGAAAGTAATCCTTGGGAATTGTGTCACTACTTAGAGTGATCCTTGGGGACTGTGTCACTATTTAGAGTGATCCTTGGGGATTGTGTCACTATTTAGAGTGATACTTGGGAATTGTGTCACTATTTAGAGTGATCCTTGGGGATTGTGTAACTATTTGTAGAGATCCTTGGGGATTGTGTCACTATTTAGAGTGATCCTTGGGGATTGTGTCACTATTTAGAGTGATCCTTGGGTATTGTGTCACTATTTAGAGTGATCCTTTGGGATTGTGTCACTATTTAGAGTGATCCTTGGGTATTGTGTCACTATTTAGAGTGATCCTTGTGGATTGTGTCACGATTTAGAGTGATCCTTGGGAATTGTGTTACTATTTAGAGTGATACTTGGGAATTGTGTCACTATTTCGAGTGATCCTTGGGGATTGTGTCACTATTTAGGGTGATCCTTGGGGATTGAGTCACAATTGAGAGTAATCATTTGGAATTGTGTCACTATTTAGAGTGATCCTTGGGGATTGTGTCACTATTTAGTGTGATCCTTGTGGATTGTGTCACTATTTAGAGTGATCCTTGGGGATTGTGTCACTATTTAGAGTGATCCTTGGGGATTGTGTTAGTATTTCGTGTGATCCATGGGGATTGTGTCACTATTTAGAGTGATCCTTGGGTATTGTGTCACTATTTAGAGTGATCCTTGGGCATTGTGTTAGTATTTAGAGTGATCTTGGGGATTGTGTCACTATTTAGATTGTTCCTTGGGATTGTGTCACTATTTAGAGTTATACTTGGGGGATTGTGTCTCTATTGAGAGTGATCCCTGGGGATTGTGTCACTATTTAGAGTGATCCTTGGGGATTGTGTCTCTATTGGGAGTGATCCTTGGGGATTGTGTCATTATTTAGAGTGATCCTTGGGGATTGTGTCACTCTTTAGAGTGATCCTTGGGGATTGTGTCACTATTTAGAGTGATCCTTTGGGATTGTGTCAATATTTAGAGTGATCCTTGGGTATTGTGTCACTATTTAGAGTGATCCTTGGGGGTTGTGTCATTATTTAGAGTGATCCTTGGGCATTGTGTCACTATTTAGAGTGTTCCTTGGGATTGTGTCACTATTTAGAGTTATCCTTGGGGGATTGTGTCTCTATTGACAGTGATCCTTGGGGATTGCGTCACTATATTGAGTGGTCCTTGGGAATTGTGTCATTATATAGAGTGTCCTTGGGGATTGTATCACTATTTAGAGTGATCCTTGTGGATTGTATCACCATTTAGAGTGATCCTTGGGGATTGTGTCACTATTTAGAGTGATCCTTGAGGATTGTGTCACTATTTAGTGTGATCCTTGTGGCTTGTGTCACTATTTAGAGTGATCCTTAGGGATTGTGTCACTATTTAGAGTGATCCTTGGGGATTGTGTTAGTATTTCGTGTGATCCATGGGGATTGTGTCACTATTTAGAGTGATCCTTGGGTATTGTGTCACTATTTAGAGTGATCCTTGGGCATTGTGTTAGTATTTAGAGTGATCTTGGGGATTGTGTCACTATTTAGATTGTTCCTTGGGATTGTGTCACTATTTAGAGTTATACTTGGGGGATTGTGTCTCTATTGAGAGTGATCCCTGGGGATTGTGTCACTATTTAGAGTGATCCTTGGGGATTGTGTCTCTATTGGGAGTGATCCTTAGGGATTGTTTCATTATTTAGAGTGATCCTTGGGGATTGTGTCACTCTTTAGAGTGATCCTTGGGGATTGTGTCACTATTTAGAGTGATCCTTTGGGATTGTGTCAATATTTAGAGTGATCCTTGGGTATTGTGTCACTATTTAAAGTGATCCTTGGGGATTGCGTCACTATATTGAGTGGTCCTTGGGAATTGTGTCATTATATAGAGTGTCCTTGGGGATTGTATCACTATTTAGAGTGATCCTTGTGGATTGTATCACCATTTAGAGTGATCCTTGGGGATTGTGTCACTATTTAGAGTGATCCTTGGGGATTGTGTCTCTATTGAGAGTGATCCTTGGGGATTGTGTCACTATTTAGAGTGATCCTTGTGGATTGTGTCATTATTTAGAGTGATCCTTGGGTATTGTGTCACAATCCCATTGTTTAAGAAGGTGAACAGAGACTTCCCCGGGAATTATAGACCGGTGAGTCTCACTTCTGTTGTCGGCAAGATGTTGGAAAAAATTATAAGGGATAGGATTTATAGTTATTTGGAGAGTAATGAATTGATAGGTGATAGTCAGCATGGTTTTGTGGCAGGTAGGTCGTGCCTTACTAACCTTATTGAGTTTTTTGAGAAAGTGACCAAGGAGGTGGATGGGGGCAAGGCAGTGGACGTGGTATATATGGATTTTAGTAAGGCGTTTGATAAGGTTCACCATGGTAGGCTTCTGCAGAAAATGCAGATGTATGGGATTGGGGGTGATCTAGGAAATTGGATCAGGAATTGGCTAGCGGATAGGAAACAGAGGGTGGTGGTTGATAGTAAATATTCATCATGGAGTGCGGTTACAAGTGGTGTACCTCAGGGATCTGTTTTGGGGCCACTGCTGTTTGTAATATTTATTAATGATCTGGATGAGGGTATAGTTGGGTGGATTAGCAAATTTGCTGATGACACCAAAGTCGGTGGTGTGGTAGACAGTGAGGAAGGGTGTCGTAGTTTGCAGGAAGACTTAGACAGGTTGCAAAGTTGGGCCGAGAGGTGGCGGATGGAGTTTAATGCGGAGAAGTGTGAGGTAATTCACTTTGGTAGGAATAACAGATGTGTTGAGTATAGGGCTAACGGGAGGACTTTGAATAGTGTGGAGGAGCAGAGGGATCTAGGTGTATGTGTGCATAGATCCCTGAAAGTTGGGAATCAAGTAGATAAGGTTGTTAAGAAGGCATATGGTGTCTTGGCGTTTATTGGTAGGGGGATTGAATTTAGGAGTCGTAGCGTTATGTTGCAACTGTACACAACTCTGGTGCGGCCGCACTTGGAGTACTGTGTGCAGTTCTGGTCCCCACATTACAGGAAGGATGTGGAGGCTTTGGAGAGGGTGCAGAGGAGGTTTACCAGGATGTTGCCTGGTATGGAGGGGAGATCCTATGAGGAGAGGCTGAGGGATTTGGGATTGTTTTCGCTGGAAAGGCGGCGGCTAAGAGGGGATCTTATTGAAACATATAAGATGATTAGAGGTTTAGATAGGGTGGATAGTGATAGCCTTTTTCCTCTGATGGAGAAATCCAGCACGAGGGGGCATTGCTTTAAATTGAGGGGGGGTAGTTATAGAACCGATGTCAGGGGTAGGTTCTTTACCCAGAGGGTGGTGAGGGATTGGAATGCCCTGCCAGCATCAGTAGTAAATGCGCCTAGTTTGGGGGCGTTTAAGAGATCCGTAGATAGGTTCATGGACGAAAAGAAATTGGTTTAGGTTGGAGGGTCACAGTTTTTTTTTTTTTTAACTGGTCGGTGCAACATCGTGGGCCGAAGGGCCTGTTCTGCGCTGTAATGTTCTATGTTCTATGTTCTATTTAGAGTGATCCTTGGGGATTGTGTCACGATTTAGAGTGAGCCTTGGGGATTGTGTCACTATTTAGAGTGATACTTGGGAATTGTGTCACTATTTCGAGTGATCCTTGGGGATTGTGTCACTATTTTGAGTGATCCTTGGGGATTGAGTCACAATTGAGAGTAATCCTTGGGAATTGTGTCACTATTTAGTGTGATCCTTGGGGATTGTGTCACTATTTAGAGTGATCGTTGGGGATTGTGTCACTATTTAGAGTGATCCTTGGGGATTGTGTCATTATTTAGAGTGATCCTTGGGGATTGTGTCACTATTTAGAGTGATCCTTGGGGATTGTGCCACTATTTAGAGTGATCCTTGGGGATTGTGTCACGATTTAGAGTGATCCTTGGGGTTTGTGTCACTATTTAAAGTGATCCTCGTGGATTGTGTCACTATTTAGAGTGATCCTTGGGGATTGTGTAACTATTTGTAGAGATCCTTGGGGATTGTGTCACTATTTAGAGTGATCCTTGGGGATTGTGTCACTATTTAGAGTGATCCTTGGGGATTGTGTCATTATTTAGAGTGATCCTTGGGGATTGTGTCACTATTTAGAGTGATCCTTGGGGATTGTGTCACGATTTAGAGTGTTCCTTGGGATTGTGTCACTATTTAGAGTTATCCTTGTGGGGTTGTGTCTCTATTGAGAGTGATCCTTGGGGATTGTGTCACTATATTGAGTGATCCTTGGGAATTGTTTCATTATTTTTAGTGTCCTTGGGGATTGTATCACTATTTAGAGTGATCCTTGTGGATTGTATCACTATTTAGAGTGATCCTTGGGGATTGTGTCACTATTTAGAGTGATCCTTGGGGATTGTGTCTCTATTGAGATTGATCCTTGGGGATTGTGTCACTATTTAGAGTGATCCTTGTGGATTGTGTCATGATTTAGAGTGATCCTTGGGGATTGTGTCAGTATTTAGAGTTATACTTGGGTATTGTGTCACTATTTAGAGTGATCCTTGGGGATTGTGTCACGATTTAGAGTGATCCTTGGGGATTGTGTCACTATTTAGAGTGATCCTTGGGGATTGTGTCACTATTTAGAGTGATCCTTGGGGATTGAGTCACAATTGAAAGTAATCCTTGGGAATTGTGTCACTATTTAGAGTGATCCTTGGGGACTGTGTCACTATTTAGAGTGATCCTTGGGGATTGTGTCACTATTTAGAGTGATCCTTGGGGATTGTGTCACTATTTAGAGTGATCCTTGGGGATTGTGTCACGATTTAGAGTGATCCTTGGGGATTGTGTCACTATTTAGAGTGATACTTGGGAATTGTGTCACTATTTCGAGTGATCCTTGGGGATTGTGTCATTATTTAGAGTGATCCTTGGGGATTGAGTCACAATTGAGAGTAATGCTTGGGAATTGTGTCACTATTTAGAGTGATCCTTGGGGATTGTGTCACTATTTAGAGTGATCCTTGTGGATTGTGTCACTATTTAGAGTGATCCTTGGGGATTGTGTCACTATTTAGAGTGATCCTTGGGGATTGTGTTAGCATTTCGTGTGATCCTTGGGGATTGTGTCACTATTTAGAGTGATCCTTGTGGATTGTGTCACTATTTAGATTGATCCTTGGGTATTGTGTCACTATTTAGAGTGATCCTTGGGCATTGTTTTAGTTTTTAGAGTGATCTGTGGGGATTGTGTCACTATTTAGAGTGTCCCTTGGGATTGTGTCACTATTTAGAGTTATCCTTGGGGGATTGTGTCTCTATTGAGAGTGATCCTTGGGGATTGTGTCACTATTTAGAGTGATCCTTGGGGATTGTGTCTCTATTGAGAGTGATCCTTGGGGATTGTGTCATTATTTAGAGTGATCCTTTGGGATTGTGTCACTATTTAGAGTGATCCGAGGGGATTGTGTCACTATTTAGAATGATCCTTTGGGATTGTGTCACTATTTAGAGTAGTCCTTGGGGGATTGTGTCTCTATTGAGAGTGATCCTTGGGGATTGTGTCACTACATTGAGTGATCCTTGGGAATAGTTTCATTATTTAGAGTGTCCATGGGGATTGTATCACTATTTAGAGTGATGCTTGGGGATTGTGTCTCTATTGAGAGTAATCCTTGGGGATTGTGTCACTATTTAGAGTGATCCTTGTGGATTGTGTCATTATTTAGAGTGATCCTTGGGGATTGTGTAACTATTTGTAGAGATCCTTGGGGATTGTGTCACTATTTAGAGTGATCCTTGGGGATTGTGTCACTATTTAGAGTGATCCTTGGGGATTGTGTCATTATTTAGAGTGATCCTTGGGGATTGTGTCACTATTTAGAGTGATCCTTGGGGATTGTGTCACGATTTAGAGTGTTCCTTGGGATTGTGTCACTATTTAGAGTTATCCTTGTGGGGTTGTGTCTCAATTGAGAGTGATCCTTGGGGATTGTGTCACTATATTGAGTGATCCTTGGGAATTGTTTCATTATTTTTAGTGTCCTTGGGGATTGTATCACTATTTAGAGTGATCCTTGTGGATTGTATCACTATTTAGAGTGATCCTTGGGGATTGTGTCACTATTTAGAGTGATCCTTGGGGATTGTGTCTCTATTGAGATTGATCCTTGGGGATTGTGTCACTATTTAGAGTGATCCTTGTGGATTGTGTCATGATTTAGAGTGATCCTTGGGGATTGTGTCACGATTTAGAGTGATCCTTGGGGATTGTGTCACTATTTAGAGTGATCCTTGGGGATTGTGTCACTATTTAGAGTGATCCTTGGGGATTGAGTCACAATTGAAAGTAATCCTTGGGAATTGTGTCACTATTTAGAGTGATCCTTGGGGACTGTGTCACTATTTAGAGTGATCCTTGGGGATTGTGTCACTATTTAGAGTGATCCTTGGGGATTGTGTCACTATTTAGAATGATCCTTGGGGATTGTGTCACGATTTAGAGTGATCCTTGGGGATTGTGTCACTATTTAGAGTGATACTTGGGAATTGTGTCACTATTTCGAGTGATCCTTGGGGATTGTGTCACTATTTACAGTGATCCTTGGGGATTGAGTCACAATTGAGAGTAATGCTTGGGAATTGTGTCACTATTTAGAGTGATCCTTGGGGATTGTGTCACTATTTAGAGTGATCCTTGTGGATTGTGTCACTATTTAGAGTGATCCTTGGGGATTGTGTCAGTATTTAGAGTGATCCTTGGGGATTGTGTTAGTATTTCGTGTGATCCTTGGGGATTGTGTCACTATTTAGAGTGATCCTTGTGGATTGTGTCACTATTTAGATTGATCCTTGGGTATTGTGTCACTATTTAGAGTGATCCTTGGGCATTGTTTTAGTATTTAGAGTGATCCGTGGGGATTGTGTCTCTATTGAGATTGATCCTTGGGGATTGTGTCACTATTTAGAGTGATCCTTGTGGATTGTGTCATGATTTAGAGTGATCCTTGGGGATTGTGTCAGTATTTAGAGTTATACTTGGGTATTGTGTCACTATTTAGAGTGATCCTTGGGGATTGTGTCACGATTTAGAGTGATCCTTGGGGATTGTGTCACTATTTAGAGTGATCCTTGGGGATTGTGTCACTATTTAGAGTGATCCTTGGGGATTGAGTCACAATTGAAAGTAATCCTTGGGAATTGTGTCACTATTTAGAGTGATCCTTGGGGACTGTGTTACTATTTAGAGTGATCCTTGGGGATTGTGTCACTATTTAGAGTGATCCTTGGGGATTGTGTCACTATTTAGAGTGATCCTTGGGGATTGTGTCACGATTTAGAGTGATCCTTGGGGATTGTGTCACTATTTAGAGTGATACTTGGGAATTGTGTCACTATTTCGAGTGATCCTTGGGGATTGTGTCATTATTTAGAGTGATCCTTGGGGATTGAGTCACAATTGAGAGTAATGCTTGGGAATTGTGTCACTATTTAGAGTGATCCTTGGGGATTGTGTCACTATTTAGAGTGATCCTTGTGGATTGTGTCACTATTTAGAGTGATCCTTGGGGATTGTGTCACTATTTAGAGTGATCCTTGGGGATTGTGTTAGTATTTCGTGTGATCCTTGGGGATTGTGTCACTATTTAGAGTGATCCTTGTGGATTGTGTCACTATTTAGATTGATCCTTGGGTATTGTGTCACTATTTAGAGTGATCCTTGGGCATTGTTTTAGTATTTAGAGTGATCTGTGGGGATTGTGTCACTATTTAGAGTGTCCCTTGGGATTGTGTCACTATTTAGAGTTATCCTTGGGGGATTGTGTCTCTATTGAGAGTGATCCTTGGGGATTGTGTCACTATTTAGAGTGATCCTTGGGGATTGTGTCTCTATTGAGAGTGATCCTTGGGGATTGTGTCATTATTTAGAGTGATCCTTTGGGATTGTGTCACTATTTAGAGTGATCCGAGGGGATTGTGTCACTATTTAGAATGATCCTTTGGGATTGTGTCACTATTTAGAGTAGTCCTTGGGGGATTGTGTCTCTATTGAGAGTGATCCTTGGGGATTGTGTCACTACATTGAGTGATCCTTGGGAATTGTTTCATTATTTAGTGTGTCCTTGGGGATTGTATCACTATTTAGAGTGATGCTTGGGGATTGTGTCTCTATTGAGAGTAATCCTTGGGGATTGTGTCACTATTTAGAGTGATCCTTGTGGATTGTGTCATTATTTAGAGTGATCCTTGGGGATTGTGTAACTATTTGTAGAGATCCTTGGGGATTGTGTCACTATTTAGAGTGATCCTTGGGGATTGTGTCACTATTTAGAGTGATCCTTGGGGATTGTGTTAGTATTTCGTGTGATCCATGGGGATTGTGTCACTATTTGGAGTGATCCTTGGGTATTGTGTCACTATTTAGAGTGATCCTTGGGCATTGTGTTAGTATTTAGAGTGATCTTGGGGATTGTGTCACTATTTAGATTGTTCCTTGGGATTGTGTCACTATTTAGAGTTATCCTTGGGGGATTGTGTCTCTATTGAGAGTGATCCTTGGGGATTGTGTCACTATTTAGAGTGATCCTTGGGGATTGTGTCACGATTTAGAGTGTTCCTTGGGATTGTGTCACTATTTAGAGTTATCCTTGTGGGGTTGTGTCTCTATTGAGAGTGATCCTTGGGGATTGTGTCACTATATTGAGTGATCCTTGGGAATTGTTTCATTATTTTTAGTGTCCTTGGGGATTGTATCACTATTTAGAGTGATCCTTGTGGATTGTATCACTATTTAGAGAGATCCTTGGGGATTGTGTCACTATTTAGAGTGATCCTTGGGGATTGTGTCTCTATTGAGATTGATCCTTGGGGATTGTGTCACTATTTAGAGTGATCCTTGTGGATTGTGTCATGATTTAGAGTGATCCTTGGGGATTGTGTCAGTATTTAGAGTTATACTTGGGTATTGTGTCACTATTTAGAGTGATCCTTGGGGATTGTGTCACGATTTAGAGTGATCCTTGGGGATTGTGTCACGATTTAGAGTGATCCTTGGGGATTGTGTCACTATTTAGAGTGATCCTTGGGGATTGTGTCACTATTTAGAGTGATCCTTGGGGATTGAGTCACAATTGAAAGTAATCCTTGGGAATTGTGTCACTATTTAGAGTGATCCTTGGGGACTGTGTCACTATTTAGAGTGATCCTTGGGGATTGTGTCACTATTTAGAGTGATCCTTGGGGATTGTGTCACTATTTAGAATGATCCTTGGGGATTGTGTCACGATTTAGAGTGATCCTTGGGGATTGTGTCACTATTTAGAGTGATACTTGGGAATTGTGTCACTATTTCGAGTGATCCTTGGGGATTGTGTCACTATTTACAGTGATCCTTGGGGATTGAGTCACAATTGAGAGTAATGCTTGGGAATTGTGTCACTATTTAGAGTGATCCTTGGGGATTGTGTCACTATTTAGAGTGATCCTTGTGGATTGTGTCACTATTTAGAGTGATCCTTGGGTATTGTGTCACTATTTAGAGTGATCCTTGGGGATTGTGTTAGTATTTCGTGTGATCCTTGGGGATTGTGTCACTATTTAGAGTGATCCTTGTGGATTGTGTCACTATTTAGATTGATCCTTGGGTATTGTGTCACTATTTAGAGTGATCCTTGGGCATTGTTTTAGTATTTAGAGTGATCCGTGGGGATTGTGTCACTATTTATAGTGTCCCTTGGGATTGTGTCACTATTTAGAGTGATCCTTGGGGATTGTGTCTCTATTGAGAGTGATCCTTGGGGATTGTGTCATTATTTAGAGTGATCCTTTGGGATTGTGTCACTATTTAGAGTGATCCGAGGGGATTGTGTCACTATTTAGAATGATCCTTTGGGATTGTGTCACTATTTAGAGTAGTTCTTGGGGGATTGTGTCTCTATTGAGAGTGATCCTTGGGGATTGTGTCACTACATTGAGTGATCCTTGGGAATTGTTTCATTATTTAGAGTGTCCTTGGGGATTGTATCACTATTTAGAGTGATGCTTGGGGATTGTGTCTCTATTGAGAGTAATCCTTGGGGATTGTGTCACTATTTAGAGTGATCCTTGTGGATTGTGTCATTATTTAGAGTGATCCTTGGCGATTGTCTCAGTATTTAGAGTGATCCCTGGGTATTCTGTCACTATTTAGAGTGATCCTTGGGAATTGTGTCACGATTTAGAGTGATTCTTGGGGATTGTGTCACTATTTAGAGTGATACTTGGGAATTGTGTCACTATTTCGAGTGATCCTTGGGGATTGTGTCACTATTTAGAGTGATCCTTGGGGATTGAGTCACAATTGAGAGTAATCCTTGGGAATTGTGTCACTATTTAGAGTGATCCTTGGGGATTGTGTCACTATTTAGTGTGATCCTTGTGGATTGTGTCACTATTTAGAGTGATCCTTGGGGATTGTGTCACTATTTAGAGTGATCCTTGGGGATTGTGTTAGTATTTCGTGTGATCCATGGGGATTGTGTCACTATTTGGAGTGATCCTTGGGTATTGTGTCACTATTTAGAGTGATCCTTGGGCATTGTGTTAGTATTTAGAGTGATCTTGGGGATTGTGTCACTATTTAGATTGTTCCTTGGGATTGTGTCACTATTTAGAGTTATCCTTGGGGGATTGTGTCTCTATTGAGAGTGATCCTTGGGGATTGTGTCACTATTTAGAGTGATCCTTGGGGATTGTGTCTCTATTGGGAGTGATCCTTGGGGATTGTGTCATTATTTAGAGTGATCCTTGGGGATTGTGTCACTCTTTAGAGTGATCCTTGGGGATTGTGTCACTATTTAGAGTGATCCTTTGGGATTGTGTCAATATTTAGAGTGACCCTTGGGTATTGTGTCACTATTTAGAGTGATCCTTGGGGGTTGTGTCATTATTTAGAGTGATCCTTGGGCATTGTGTCACTATTTAGAGTGTTCCTTGGGATTGTGTCACTATTTAGAGTTATCCTTGGGGGATTGTGTCTCTATTGAGAGTGATCCTTGGGGATTGCGTCACTATATTGAGTGGTCCTTGGGAATTGTGTCATTATATAGAGTGACTTGGGGATTGTATCACTATTTAGAGTGATCCTTGTGGATTGTATCACCATTTAGAGTGATCCTTGGGGATTGTGTCTCTATTTAGAGTGATCCTTGGGGATTGTGTCTCTATTGAGAGTGATCCTTGGGGATTGTGTCACTATTTAGAGTGATCCTTGTGGATTGTGTCATTATTTAGAGTGATCCTTGGGGATTGTGTCAGTATTTAGAGTGATCCTTGGGTATTGTGTCACTATTTAGAGTGATCCTTGGGGATTGTGTCACGATTTAGAGTGATCCTTGGGGATTGTGTCACTATTTAGAGTGATACTTGGGAATTGTGTCACTATTTCGAGTGATCCTTGGGGATTGTGTCACTATTTAGAGTAATCCTTGGGGATTGAGTCACAATTGAGAGTAATCCTTGGGATTTGTGTCACTATTTAGTGTGATCCTTGGGGATTGTGTCACTATTTAGAGTGATCCTTGGGGATTGTGTCACTATTTAGAGTGATCCTTGGGGATTGTGTCATTATTTAGAGTGATCCTTGGGGATTGTGTCACTATTTAGAGTGATCCTTGGGGATTGTGCCACTATTTGGAGTGATCCTTGGGGATTGTGTCACGATTTAGAGTGATCCTTGGGGTTTGTGTCACTATTTAAAGTGATCCTCGTGGATTGTGTCACTATTTAGAGTGATCCTTGGGGATTGTGTAACTATTTATAGAGATCCTTGGGGATTGTGTCACTATTTAGAGTGATCCTTGGGGGCTGTGTCACTATTTAGAGTGATCCTTGGGGATTGTGTCATTATTTAGAGTGATCCTTGGGGATTGTGTCACTATTTAGAGTGATCCTTGGGGATTGTGTCACGATTTAGAGTGTTCCTTGGGATTGTGTCACTATTTAGTGTTATCCTTGTGGGGTTGTGTCTCTATTGAGAGTGATCCTTGGGGATTGTGTCACTATATTGAGTGATCCTTGGGAATTGTTTCATTATTTTTAGTGTCCTTGGGGATTGTATCACTATTTAGAGTGATCCTTGTGGATTGTATCACTATTTAGAGTGATCCTTGGGGATTGTGTCACTATTTAGAGTGATCCTTGTTGATTGTGTCATGATTTAGAGTGCTCCTTGGGGATTGTGTCAGTATTTAGAGTTATACTTGGGTATTGTGTCACTATTTAGAGTGATCCTTGGGGATTGTGTCACGATTTAGAGTGATCCTTGGGGATTGTGTCACTATTTAGAGTGATCCTTGGGGATTGTGTCACTATTTAGAGTGATCCTTGGGGATTGAGTCACAATTGAAAGTAATCCTTGGGAATTGTGTCACTATTTAGAGTGATCCTTGGGGACTGTGTCACTATTTAGAGTGATCCTTGGGGATTGTGTCACTATTTAGAGTGATCCTTGGGGATTGTGTCACTATTTAGAGTGATCCTTGGGGATTGTGTCACGATTTAGAGTGATCCTTGGGGATTGTGTCACTATTTAGAGTGATACTTGGGAATTGTGTCACTATTTCGAGTGATCCTTGGGGATTGTGTCACTATTTACAGTGATCCTTGGGGATTGAGTCACAATTGAGAGTAATGCTTGGGAATTGTGTCACTATTTAGAGTGATCCTTGGGGATTGTGTCACTATTTAGAGTGATCCTTGTGGATTGTGTCACTATTTAGAGTGATCCTTGGGGATTGTGTCACTATTTAGAGTGATCCTTGGGGATTGTGTCACTATTTAGAGTGATCCTTGGGGATTGTGTCACTATTTAGAGTGATCCTTGTGGATTGTGTCACTATTTAGATTGATCCTTGGGTATTGTGTCACTATTTAGAGTGATCCTTGGGCATTGTTTTAGTATTTAGAGTGATCCTTGGGGATTGTGTCACTATTTAGAGTGTCCCTTGGGATTGTGTCACTATTTAGAGTTATCCTTGGGGGATTGTGTCTCTATTGAGAGTGATCCTTGGGGATTGTGTCACTATTTAGAGTGATCCTTGGGGATTGTGTCTCTATTGAGAGTGATCCTTGGGGATTGTGTCATTATTTAGAGTGATCCTTTGGGATTGTGTCACTATTTAGAGTGATCCGAGGGGATTGTGTCACTATTTAGAATGATCCTTTGGGATTGTGTCACTATTTAGAGTAGTCCTTGGGGGATTGTGTCTCTATTGAGAGTGATCCTTGGGGATTGTGTCACTACATTGAGTGATCCTTGGGAATTGTTTCATTATTTAGAGTGTCCTTGGGGATTGTATCACTATTTAGAGTGATGCTTGGGGATTGTGTCTCTATTGAGAGTAATCCTTGGGGATTGTGTCACTATTTAGAGTGATCCTTGTGGATTGTGTCATTATTTAGAGTGATCCTTGGCGATTGTGTCAGTATTTAGAGTGATCCCTGGGTATTCTGTCACTATTTAGAGTGATCCTTGGGAATTGTGTCACGATTTAGAGTGATTCTTGGGGATTGTGTCACTATTTAGAGTGATACTTGGGGATTGTGTCACTATTTCGAGTGATCCTTGGGGATTGTGTCACTATTTAGAGTGATCCTTGGGGATTGAGTCACAATTGAGAGTTATCCTTGGGAATTGTGTCACTATTTAGAGTGATCCTTGGGGATTGTGTCACTATTTAGTGTGATCCTTGTGGATTGTGTCACTATTTAGAGTGATCATTGGGGATTGTGTCACTACTTAGAGTGATCCTTGGGGATTGTGTTAGTATTTCGTGTGATCCATGGGGATTGTGTCACTATTTAGAGTGATCCTTGGGTATTGTGTCACTATTTAGAGTGATCCTTGGGCATTGTGTTAGTATTTAGAGTGATCTTGGGGATTGTGTCACTATTTAGATTGTTCCTTGGGATTGTGTCACTATTTAGAGTTATCCTTGGGGGATTGTGTCTCTATTGAGAGTGATCCTTGGGGATTGTGTCACTATTTAGAGTGATCCTTGGGGATTGTGTCTCTATTGGGAGTGATCCTTGGGGATTGTGTCATTATTTAGAGTGATCCTTGGGGATTGTGTCACTCTTTAGAGTGATCCTTGGGGATTGTGTCACTATTTAGAGTGATCCTTTGGGATTGTGTCAATATTTAGAGTGTTCCTTGGGATTGTGTCACTATTTAGAGTTATCCTTGGGGGATTGTGTCTCTATTGAGAGTGATCCTTGGGGATTGCGTCACTATATTGAGTGGTCCTTGGGAATTGTGTCATTATATAGAGTGTCCTTGGGGATTGTATCACTATTTAGAGTGATCCTTGTGGATTGTATCACCATTTAGAGTGATCCTTGGGGATTGTGTCACTATTTAGAGTGATCCTTGGGGATTGTGTCTCTATTGAGAGTGATCCTTGGGGATTGTGTCACTATTTAGAGTGATCCTTGTGGGTTGTGTCATTATTTAGAGTGATCCTTGGGGATTGTGTCAGTATTTAGAGTGATCCTTGGGTATTGTGTCACTATTTAGAGTGATCCTTGGGGATTGTGTCACGATTTAGAGTGATCCTTGGGGATTGTGTCACTATTTAGAGTGATACTTGGGAATTGTGTCACTATTTCGAGTGATCCTTGGGGATTGTGTCACTATTTAGAGTGATCCTTGGGGATTGAGTCACAATTGAGAGTAATCCTTGGGATTTGTGTCACTATTTAGTGTGATCCTTGGGGATTGTGTCACTATTTAGAATTGATCCTTGGGGATTGTGTCACTATTTAGAGTGATCCTTGGGGATTGTGTCATTATTTAGAGTGATCCTTGGGGATTGTGTCACTATTTAGAGTGATCCTTGGGGATTGTGCCACTATTTAGAGTGATCCTTGGGGATTGTGTCACGATTTAGAGTGATCCCTGGGGTTTGTGTCACTATTTAAAGTGATCCTCGCGGATTGTGTCACTATTTAGAGTGATCCTTGGGGATTGTGTAACTATTTGTAGAGATCCTTGGGGATTGTGTCACTATTTAGAACATAGAACATAGAACATAGAACATTACAGCGCAGAACAGGCCCTTCGGCCCACGATGTTGCACCGACCAGTTTAAAAAAAATAAAATAAACTGTGACACTCCAACCTAAACCAATTTCTTTTCGTCCATGAACCTATCTACGGATCTCTTAAACGCCCCCAAACTAGGCGCATTTACTACTGATGCTGGCAGGGCATTCCAATCCCTCACCACCCTCTGGGTAAAGAACCTACCCCTGACATCGGTTCTATAACTACCCCCCCTCAATTTAAAGCCATGCCCCCTCGTGCTGGATTTCTCCATCAGAGGAAAAAGGCTATCACTATCCACCCTATCTAAACCTCTAATCATCTTATATGTTTCAATAAGATCCCCTCTTAGCCGCCGCCTTTCCAGCGAAAACAATCCCAAATCCCTCAGCCTCTCCTCATAGGATCTCCCCTCCATACCAGGCAACATCCTGGTAAACCTCCTCTGCACCCTCTCCAAAGCCTCCACATCCTTCCTGTAATGTGGGGACCAGAACTGCACACAGTACTCCAAGTGCGGCCGCACCAGAGTTGTGTACAGTTGCAACATAACGCTACGACTCCTAAATTCAATCCCCCTACCAATAAACGCCAAGACACCATATGCCTTCTTAACAACCTTATCTACTTGATTCCCAACTTTCAGGGATCTATGCACACATACACCTAGATCCCTCTGCTCCTCCACACTATTCAAAGTCCTCCCGTTTGCCCTATACTCAACACATCTGTTATTCCTACCAAAGTGAATTACCTCACACTTCTCCGCATTAAACTCCATCCGCCACCTCTCGGCCCAACTTTGCAACCTGTCTAAGTCTTCCTGCAAACTACGACACCCTTCCTCACTGTCTACCACACCACCGACTTTGGTGTCATCAGCAAATTTGCTAATCCACCCAACTATACCCTCATCCAGATCATTAATAAATATTACAAACAGCAGTGGCCCCAAAACAGATCCCTGAGGTACACCACTTGTAACCGCACTCCATGATGAATATTTACTATCAACCACCACCCTCTGTTTCCTATCCGCTAGCCAATTCCTGATCCAATTTCCTAGATCACCCCCAATCCCATACATCTGCATTTTCTGCAGAAGCCTACCATGGTGAACCTTATCAAACGCCTTACTAAAATCCATATATACCACGTCCACTGCCTTGCCCCCATCCACCTCCTTGGTCACTTTCTCAAAAAACTCAATAAGGTTAGTAAGGCACGACCTACCTGCCACAAAACCATGCTGACTATCACCTATCAATTCATTACTCTCCAAATAACTATAAATCCTATCCCTTATAATTTTTTCCAACATCTTGCCGACAACAGAAGTGAGACTCACCGGTCTATAATTCCCGGGGAAGTCTCTGTTCCCCTTCTTAAACAATGGGACAACATTCGCTAACCTCCAATCTTCTGGTACTATACCAGAGGCCAACGACGACCTGAAGATCAGAGCCAGAGGCTCTGCAATCACTTCTCTTGCCTCCCAGAGAATCCTTGGATAAATCCCATCCGGACCAGGGGATTTATCTATTTTCAGACCCTCCAGAATATCCTGCACATCCTCCTTATCAACTGTAATACTGTCTATTCTACTCCCTTGCAACCCAGTGTCCTCCTCAGCTATATTCATGTCCCCTTGCGTGAACACCGAAGAGAAATATTGGTTCAATGCTTCACCAATCTCCTCCGGTTCCACACATAACTTCCCTCTGCCATCTATAACTGGCCCTAAACTTGCCCTAACCAACCTTCTGTTCTTGACATACCTATAGAACGCCTTAGGATTCTCTTTAACCCTATCCGCCAAAGTCTTCCCATGTCCCCTTTTAGCCCTTCTAAGCTCGCTCTTCAACTCCCTCTTAGCCAATCTAAAGCTTTCTAGTGCACTACCCGAGTGCTCACGTCTCATCCGAACATAAGCCTCCTTTTTCTTTTTAACCAACAAAGAAACTTTTTTGGTGCACCACGGTTCCCTAGCCCTACCAATTCCTCCTTGCCTGACAGGGACATACCTATCACAGACTCGCAGTAGCTGCTCCTTGAAAAAACTCCACATGTCGGACGTTCCCAGTCCCTGTAATCTCCTAGTCCAACCTATGTTTCCTAATTCTCTCCTAATAGCCTCATAATTACCCTTCCCCCAGCTAAAACCACTGGCCCGAGGTTCATGCCTATCCCTTTCCATCACTAAGGTGAACGTAACCGAATTGTGGTCACTATCACCAAAATGCACACCAACTTCCAAGTCTAGCACCTGGTCTGGCTCATTTCCCAGCACCAGATCCAATATAGCCTCACCTCTAGTTGGCCTGTCTACATACTGAGTCAAAAAACCTTCCTGCACGCTTTGAACAAAAACTGACCCCTCTAACGAGCTAGAGCTATAACAATTCCAGTCAATATTAGTCAAGTTAAAATCCCCCATAACAATTGCCCTATTACTTTCACTCCTAAGCAGGATTGACTCCGCAATCCTTTCCTCAACCTCTCTAGAACTTTTAGGAGGTCTATAAAAGACTCCCAACAGGGTGACCTCTCCTCTCCTATTTCTAATCTCCGCCCATACTACCTCAACAGATAAGTCCTCATCAAACCTCCTCTCTGACACTGTGATACAATCTCTGACCAATAATGCTACCCCTCCCCCTCTTCTACCTCCTTCCCTACTTCGACTAAAACATTTGAACCCCGGGACCTGCAGCATCCATTCCTGCCCCTGCTCTATCCATGTCTCTGAAATAGCCACAACATCGAAGTCCCAGGTACTGATCCACGCTGCAAGTTCACCCACTTTATTGCGAATACTCCTGGCATTGAAGTATACACATTTCAAACCCTGCTCCACCCCAGCAGGGGAGCAGATCGGGAACAGTGACAACAACAGTAAGCTTCAAGGTACTGATGGATAGAGATAAGTGCAGTCCTCAAGTGAAGATGCTAAATTGGAAGAAGTCTAGTTACAACAGTGTTTGGCAGGAACTGAAGGATGTAGATTGGGGACAGATGTTTGAGGGCAAATCAACGTCTGGCATTTCGATAGATCTAATGTAAGCGGGAGCTATACAATAAATGGCAGAACCATCAGGAGTCTCGACACACAGAGGGACCTGGGTGGACAAGTCCACAGATCCTTAAAGGTGGCAGCACAGGTGGAGAGGGTGGTCAAGAAGGTATATGGCATGCGTGCCTTTATTGGACGGGGCATAGAATATAAAAGTTGGCATATGATGTTGCAGCTGTATAGAACGTTGGTTCGGCCACATTTGGAATACTGCGTCCAGTTCTGGTCGCCACACAACCAGAAGGACGTGGAGGCTTTGGAGAGAGTACAGAGGAGGTTTACCAGGATGTTGCCTGGTATGGAGGGTCTTAGCTATGAGGAGAGATTGGGTAAACTGGGGTTGTTCTCACTGGAAAGACAGAGGATGAGGGGTGACCTAATTGAGGTGTATAAAATTATGAACGGCATAGATGGGGTGAAAGGTGGGAAGCTTTTTCCCAGGTCGGTGGTGACGAACACAAGGGGTCACGGGTTCAAGGTGAGGGGGGCAAGGTTCAACACAGATGTCAGGGGGACGTATTTTACACAAAGGGTGGTGGGGGCCTGGAATGCACTGCCAAGCAAGGTGATTGAGGCAGACACATTGGGATCGTTTAAACCTTATCTAGATTGCCACATGAACAGACTGGGAATAGAGGGATGCAACCGAATGGTCTAGTTGGGCACATGAGCGGCGCAGGCTTGGAGGGCCGAAGGGCCTGTTCCCGTGCTGTTCTGTTCTTTGTTCTTTGTTCATGTGGGTGGCATTGAAGTGTAAGTTGATAGGAATTGAGGACCGGCACATTCCTGTCAGGATGAAGGATCAATATTGCACGTTTCGGGAACTTTCCGTAATGGGAGACATTTTGAGCCTCGTCAAAGGGAAAAGAGAAGCATTTGTCAAGGTGAGGAGGCTGGAAACACACGGAGCAAGTGTGGAATACAAGGAAAGCAGAAAGAAACTGAAGCAAGGAGTCAGGAGGGATTAAACGGATCATGAAAACTCATTGGCCTGCAGGGTTCAGGAAAAACCCAAGGTTTATATAATATATATATATATATATATAAATCCATGCGTGGAGCCGGAGGAAATGGGTGAGTTATTAAATGAATACTTTGCGTCAGTATCCACCAAAGAAAAGGGCTTGGTGGATGATGAGTCTGGGAAAGGGTGTGTAGGTAGTTTGAGTCATGTTGAGATCAAAAAGGAGGAAATATTGCAGGTCTTGAAAACATTAAGGTAGACAAGTCCCCAGGGCCTGATAGGATCTACCCCAGAATACTGAGAGAGGCACGGGAGGAGGCTGGGGCCTTGAGAGAAATCTTTGTATCCTCACTGGCTGCAGGGGAAGTCCCAGAAAATTGGAGAATAGCCAATGTTGTTCCTTTGTTTAAGAAGGGTAGCAAGGATAATCCAGGTAATTACAGTCAGATGACCATTATGTCAGTGGTAGAGAAATTATTGGAGAGGATTCTTCGAGACAGTTTTACTGCCAATTGGAAATAAGTGGACGTATTAGCGACGGGCAAGATGGCTTTCTGAAGGAAAGGTCGAGCCACAAGATCTTGATGTAGTTTTTCGAGCAAGTGACGAAGATGATAGATAAGGCAAAGGCAGTGGATGTTGTGGGCATTGACTTCAGTCAAGGCTTTGACAAGATACCTCATGCTGGAATGGCAAAAAAATGGTGAAGTCACACGGAATCGGAGGAGAGCTGGCAAGATGGATACAGAATTGTCTTGGCCATAGAAGGCAGGGTGTAAGAGTAGGTGGTGGCTTTTCTGATTGGAAGGCTGTGACTAGCGGTGTTACACAGTTCTGGGACCTTTGTTCGTCGTTGTTTATTGCAAATGATTTGGAGGAAAATGCAGCTGGTCTGATTAGTAAGTTCGCAGATGACGCAGAAATTGGTGGAGTTGCAGGAGTGAAGAGGATTGTCAGAGGATACAGCAGGATATAGACTGGTTGGAAACATTGGGGGAAAAATGGCAGATAGAGTTTAATCCACATAAATGTGAGGTGATGCAATTTGGAAGGTTAAATGCATGTAGGAATTATACAGTTAACGAAATAACCATTTAGGAGTATTGACAGCAGAGAGACCTGGGCGTATATATCCCCCGATCAATGAAAGTGGCAACACAGCTGGATAAGGTAGTCAAGAAGGCAGACGGCAAGCTCGCCTTCATCGGTCGGGGCATTGAGTTTACAAATTGGCAGGTCATGCTGCAGCTGCACAGAAACTTAGTTCGGTCACATTTAAAATATTGATGTAGAATTCTGGTTGCCACACCACAGAAGGATGTGGATGCTGTGGAGAGGGTACAGAAGAGGTTTACCTGAATGTTGGCTGCTCTGGATGGTATTAGCTGTGAGGAGAGATTGGATGAACTCGGTTTGTTTTCACTGGAACAACGGAGGTTGAGGGGCGACCTGATAGAGGTTTACAAGATTATGAGTGTCATGGATAGAGTGGAGAGTCAGATGCCCTTTCTGAGGGTAGAGACGGCAAGTACGAGAGGACATAGGTTTAAGGTGCATTCTTGTTTTTCCCCAGAGTAAAAAAAATGCCAGGCAAGATGTTGGAATGCTCCTCCTGCAGGATGTGGGAGATCAGGGAGACCTCCGGTATCCCTGACGACAGCACCTGCAAAAGATGCATTCAGCTGCAGCTGCTAGCAAAGCGGGAACTGGAGAAGGAGCTTGATGACTTCCATCTAATTCGGGAGAATGAGGAGTTTATAGACAGTAGCTTTAGGGAGATAGTTACACCTAAGCAGCAGAGCACAGGAAATTGGGTTACTGTAAGGAGGGAAATGGCAGTGTGAAAGGACAGGCAGAGCAGGGTTCCCCTGTGGCCAGACCCCTCCACAACAGGTATACTGAATTGGATACTGTTGTGGGAGATGCTTTACCTGGGACAAGCTCCGACAGCCGGAACTCTGATACTGAGTCTGGTTCTACAGCACAAAAGGGTGGGATGAAGAAGAGGAGAGCAGTAGTGATAGGGGACTCAATGGTCAGAGGTACGGACAGCAGGTTCTGTGGTCGGGACAGAGACTCCCGCATGGTTTGTTGCCTCCCAGGTGCCAAGGTCAGGGATGTCTCTGATCGCGTGCACAGCGTTCTAAAGTGGGAAGGTGATCAGCCAGATGGCGTGATACACATCGGTACCAATGACGTGGGAAGGAAGAGTGAGGAGGTCCTAAAGAGTGAGTACAAAGAGCTTGGAAGGAAGTTAAAAAGCAGGACCCCGAGGGTAGTAATCTCAGGATTGCTACCTGAGCCACATGCCAGTGAGGGCAGGAGTAGGAGGCTCGGGCGGATAAACACGTGGCTGAGGAACTGGTGCAGGGGGCAGGGTTTCCAATTCTTGGATCATTGGGACCTCTTCTGGGGCAGGTGGGACCTTTACAAGAGAGACGGGTTACACTTAAACTACAAGGGGACCAATATACTTGCAGGGTGATTTGCTAGTGTTATTGGGGAGCGTTTAAACTAGATTTGCAGGGGGATGGGAACCAGAGTGCCAGAGCAGATAGTGGAGCAGGGGTAAAAAGACAGGTTAGTTCAAGCAAAATCACAAATGGAAGAGTAGAGTGTGGTGGAAATAATCTTTTGAGGTGTGTCTATTTCAATGCCAGGAGTAATGTGGGGAAGGCAGATGAGCTGAAGGCGTGGATAGACACGTGGAAATATGACATTATAGCCATTAGTGAAACTTGGCTACAGGAGGGGCAGGACTGGCAGCTCAATGTTCCAGGGTTCCAATGTTTCAGGCCGGATAGAGGCAGAGGGATAAAAGGTGGGGGGTGGCATTGTTGGTCAAGTGACACAATCCCCAAGGATAAATCTAAATCGTGACACAATCCCCAAGGATCACTCTAAATCGTTACACAACACCCAAGAATCACTCTGAATAGTGACACAATCCTCAAGGATCACCCTAAATAGTGACACAATCCCAAAGGATCACTCGAAATCGTGACACAATCCACAAGGATCGTTTTAAATAGTGACACAATCCACAACGATCACTCTAAATAGTGACACAATCCCCAAAATTCACTCCAAATAGTGACACAATCCCCAATGATCACTCTAAATAGTGACACAATCCCCAAGGATCACTCACAATAGTGACACAATCCCCAAGGATGACGCTAAATAGTGACACAATTCTCAAGGTTCACCCTAAATAGTGACACAATCACCAAGGATCACACTAAATAGTGACACAATACCCAAGGATCACTCGAAATAGTGACACAATTCCCAAGTATCACTCTAAATAGTGATACAATGCCCAAGGATCACTCTAAATCGTGACACAATCCCCAAGGATCACTCTAAATAGTGACACAATACCCAAGGATCACACTAACAACTGACACAATCCCCAAGGATCACTCTAAATAATGACACAATCCACAAGGATCACTCTAAATAGTGACACAATCCCCAAGGATCACTCTCAATAGAGACACAATCCCCAAGGATCACTCTAAATAGTGACACAATCCCCAAGGATCACTCTAAATAGTGATACAATCCACAAGGATCACTCTAAATAGTGATACAATCCCCAAGGACACTCTAAATAATGACACAATTCCCAAGGATCACTCAATATAGTGACGCAATCCCCAAGGATCACTCTCAATAGAGACACAATCCCCCAAGGATAACTCTAAATAGTGACACAATCCCAAGGCACACTCTACATAGTGACACAATCCCCAAGGATCACACTAAATACTAACACAATGCCCAAGGATCACTCTAAATAGTGACACAATACCCAAGGAACACTCTAAATAGTGACACAATCCCCAAGGATCACACGAAATACTAACACAATCCCCAATGATCACTCTAAATAGTGACACAATCCCCAAGGTCACTCTAAATAGTGACACAATCCCCAAGGATCACTCTAAATAGTGACACAATCCCCAAGGATCACTCCAAATAGTGACACAATTCGCAAGGATTAATCTCAATTGTGACTCAATCCCCAAGGATCACTCTAAATAGTGACACAATCCCCAAGGATCACTCGAAATAGTGACACAATACCCAAGGATCACTCTAAATACTGACACAATCCCCAAGGATCACTCTAAATGACACAATCCACAAGGATCACTCTAAATAGTGACACAATCCCCAAGGATCACTCTCAATAGAGACACAATCCCCAAGGATCACTCTAAATAGTGACACAATCCCCAAGGATCACTCTAAATAGTGATACAATCCACAAGGATCACTCTAAATAGTGATACAATCCCCAAAGACACTCTAAATAATGAAACAATTCCCAAGGATCACTCAATATAGTGACACAATCCCCAAGGATCACTCTCAATAGAGACACAATCCCCCAAGGATAAATCTAAATAGTGACACAATCCCCAAGGATCACTCTAAATAGTGACACAATACCCAAGGATCACTCTAAATAGTGACACAATCCCAAAGGATCACTCTAAATAGTGACACAATCCCCAAGGATCACTCTAAATAGTGACACAATCCCCAAGGATCACTCTAAATAGTGACACAATCCCCACGGATCTCTACAAATAGTTACACAATCCCCAAGGATCACTCTAAATAGTGACACAATCCACGAGGATCACTTTAAATAGTGACACAAACCCCAAGGATCACTCTAAATCGTGACACAATCCCCAAGGATCACTCTAAATAGTGGCACAATCCCCAAGGATCACTCTAAATAGTGACACAATCCCCAAGGATCACTCTAAATAATGACACAATCCCCAAGGATCACTCTAAATAGTGACACAATCCCCAAGGATCACTCTAAATAGTGACACAATAGAACATAGAACATAGAACATAGAACATTACAGCGCAGAACAGGCCCTTCGGCCCACGATGTTGCACCGACCAGTTAAAAAAAAAAACTGTGACCCTCCAACCTAAACCAATTTCTTTTCGTCCATGAACCTATCTACGGATCTCTTAAACGCCCCCAAACTAGGCGCATTTACTACTGATGCTGGCAGGGCATTCCAATCCCTCACCACCCTCTGGGTAAAGAACCTACCCCTGACATCGGTTCTATAACTACCCCCCCTCAATTTAAAGCCATGCCCCCTCGTGCTGGATTTCTCCATCAGAGGAAAAAGGCTATCACTATCCACCCTATCTAAACCTCTAATCATCTTATATGTTTCAATAAGATCCCCTCTTAGCCGCCGCCTTTCCAGCGAAAACAATCCCAAATCCCTCAGCCTCTCCTCATAGGATCTCCCCTCCATACCAGGCAACATCCTGGTAAACCTCCTCTGCACCCTCTCCAAAGCCTCCACATCCTTCCTGTAATGTGGGGACCAGAACTGCACACAGTACTCCAAGTGCGGCCGCACCAGAGTTGTGTACAGTTGCAACATAATGCTACGACTCCTAAATTCAATCCCCCTACCAATAAACGCCAAGACACCATATGCCTTCTTAACAACCTTATCTACTTGATTCCCAACTTTCAGGGATCTATGCACACATACACCTAGATCCCTCTGCTCCTCCACACTATTCAAAGTCCTCCCGTTTGCCCTATACTCAACACATCTGTTATTCCTACCAAAGTGAATTACCTCACACTTCTCCGCATTAAACTCCATCCGCCACCTCTCGGCCCAACTTTGCAACCTGTCTAAGTCTTCCTGCAAACTACGACACCCTTCCTCACTGTCTACCACACCACCGACTTTGGTGTCATCAGCAAATTTGCTAATCCACCCAACTATACCCTCATCCAGATCATTAATAAATATTACAAACAGCAGTGGCCCCAAAACAGATCCCTGAGGTACACCACTTGTAACCGCACTCCATGATGAATATTTACTATCAACCACCACCCTCTGTTTCCTATCCGCTAGCCAATTCCTGATCCAATTTCCTAGATCACCCCCAATCCCATACATCTGCATTTTCTGCAGAAGCCTACCATGGTGAACCTTATCAAACGCCTTACTAAAATCCATATATACCACGTCCACTGCCTTGCCCCCATCCACCTCCTTGGTCACTTTCTCAAAAAACTCAATAAGGTTAGTAAGGCACGACCTACCTGCCACAAAACCATGCTGACTATCACCTATCAATTCATTACTCTCCAAATAACTATAAATCCTATCCCTTATAATTTTTTCCAACATCTTGCCGACAACAGAAGTGAGACTCACCGGTCTATAATTCCCGGGGAAGTCTCTGTTCCCCTTCTTAAACAATGGGACAACATTCGCTAACCTCCAATCTTCTGGTACTATACCAGAGGCCAACGACGACCTGAAGATCAGAGCCAGAGGCTCTGCAATCACTTCTCTTGCCTCCCAGAGAATCCTTGGATAAATCCCATCCGGACCAGGGGATTTATCTATTTTCAGACCCTCCAGAATATCCTGCACATCCTCCTTATCAACTGTAATAATGTCTATTCTACTCCCTTGCAACCCAGTGTCCTCCTCAGCTATATTCATGTCCCCTTGCGTGAACACCGAAGAGAAATATTGGTTCAATGCTTCACCAATCTCCTCCGGTTCCACACATAACTTCCCTCTGCCATCTATAACTGGCCCTAAACTTGCCCTAACCAACCTTCTGTTCTTGACATACCTATAGAACGCCTTAGGATTCTCTTTAACCCTATCCGCCAAAGTCTTCTCATGTCCCCTTTTAGCCCTTCTAAGCTCGCTCTTCAACTCCCTCTTAGCCAATCTAAAGCTTTCTAGTGCACTACCCGAGTGCTCACGTCTCATCCGAACATAAGCCTCCTTTTTCTTTTTAACCAACAAAGAAACTTTTTTGGTGCACCACGGTTCCCTAGCCCTACCAATTCCTCCTTGCCTGACAGGGACATACCTATCACAGACTCGCAGTAGCTGCTCCTTGAAAAAACTCCACATGTCGGACGTTCCCAGTCCCTGTAATCTCCTAGTCCAACCTATGTTTCCTAATTCTCTCCTAATAGCCTCATAATTACCCTTCCCCCAGCTAAAACCACTGGCCCGAGGTTCATGCCTATCCCTTTCCATCACTAAGGTGAATCCACGAGGATCACTTTAAATAGTGACACAAACCCCAAGGATCACTCTAAATCGTGACACAATCCCCAAGGATCACTCTAAATAGTGATACAATCCACAAGGATCACTCTAAATAGTGATACAATCCCCAAGGACACTCTATATAATGACACAATTCCCAAGGACCACTCAATATAGTGACGCAATCCCCAAGGATCACTCTCAATAGAGACACAATCCCCCAAGGATAACTCTAAATAGTGACACAATCCCAAGGAACACTCTAAATAGTGACACAATCCCCAAGGATCACTCTAAATAATGACACAACCCCCAAGGATCACTCTAAATAGTGACAGAATACCCAAGGATCACTCTAAATAGTGACACAATCCCAAAGGATCACTCTGAATAGTGACACAATCCCCAAGGATCACTCTAAAGAGTGACACAATCCCCAAGGATAACTCTAAATAATGACACAATCCCCAAGGATCACTCCCAATAGAGACACAATCCCCAAGGATAACTCTAAATAGTGACACAATCCCAAGGAACACTCTAAATAGTGACACAATCCCCCAAGGATAACTCTAAATAGTGACACAATCCCAAGGAACACTCTAAATAGTGACACAATCCCCAAGGATCACTCTAAATACTAAGACAATGCCCAAGGATCACTCTAAATAGTGACACAATACCCAAGGATCACTCTAAATAGTGACACAATCCCCATGGATCACACGAAATACTAACACAATCCCCAAGGATCACTCTAAATAGTGACACAATCCCCAAGGATCACTCTAAATAGTGACACAATCCACAAGGATCACACTAAATAGTGACACAATCCCCAAGGATCACTCTAAATAGTGACACAATCACCAAGGATCACACTAAATAGTGACACAATACCCAAGGATCACTCGAAATAGTGACACAATTCCCAAGTATCACTCTAAATAGTGATACAATGCCCAAGGATCACTCTAAATCGTGACACAATCCCCAAGGATCACTCTAAATAGTGACACAATACCCAAGGATCACTCTAACTACTGACACAATCCCCAAGGATCACTCTAAATAATGACACAATCCACAAGGATCACTCTAAATAGTGACACAATCCCCAAGGATCACTCTCAATAGAGACACAATCCCCAAGGATCACTCTAAGTAGTGACACAATCCCCAAGGATCACTCTAAATAGTGATACAATCCACAAGGATCACTCTAAATAGTGATACAATCCCAAAGGACACTCTTAATAATGACACAATTCCCAAGGATCACTCAATATAGTGACGCAATCCCCAAGGATCACTCTCAATAGAGACACAATCCCCCAAGGATAACTCTAAATAGTTACACAATCCCAAGGCACACTCTACATAGTGACACAATCCCCAAGGATCACACTAAATACTAACACAATGCCCAAGGATCACTCTAAATAGTGACACAATACCCAAGGAACACTCTAAATAGTGACACAATCCCCAAGGATCACACGAAATACTAACACAATCCCCAATGATCACTCTAAATAGTGACACAATCCCCAAGGTCACTCTAAATAGTGACACAATCCCCAAGGATCACTCTAAATAGTGACACAATCCCCAAGGATCACTCCAAATAGTGACACAATTCCCAAGGATTAATCTCAATTGTGACTCAATCCCCAAGGATCACTCTAAATAGTGACACAATCCCCAAGGATCACTCGAAATAGTGACACAATACCCAAGGATCACTCTAAATACTGACACAATCCCCAAGGATCACTCTAAATGACACAATCCACAAGGATCACTCTAAATAGTGACACAATCCCCAAGGATCACTCTCAATAGAGACACAATCCCCAAGGATCACTCTAAATAGTGACACAATCCCCAAGGATCACTCTAAATAGTGATACAATCCACAAGGATCACTCTAAATAGTGATACAATCCCCAAAGACACTCTAAATAATGAAACAATTCCCAAGGATCACTCAATATAGTGACACAATCCCCAAGGATCACTCTCAATAGAGACACAATCCCCCAAGGATAAATCTAAATAGTGACACAATCCCCAAGGATCACTCTAAATAGTGACACAATACCCAAGGATCACTCTAAATAGTGACACAATCCCAAAGGATCACTCTAAATAGTGACACAATCCCCAAGGATCACTCTAAATAGTGACACAATCCCCAAGGATCACTCTAAATAGTGACACAATCCCCACGGATCTCTACAAATAGTTACACAATCCCCAAGGATCACTCTAAATAGTGACACAATCCACGAGGATCACTTTAAATAGTGACACAAACCCCAAGGATCACTCTAAATCGTGACACAATCCCCAAGGATCACACTAAATAGTGGCACAATCCCCAAGGATCACTCTAAATAGTGACACAATCCCCAAGGATCACTCTAAATAATGACACAATCCCCAAGGATCACTCTAAATAGTGACACAATCCCCAAGGATCACTCTAAATAGTGACACAATCCCCAAGGATCACACTAAATAGTGACACAGTTCCCAAGGATTATACTCAATTGTGACTCAATCCCCAAGGATCACTCTAAATAGTGACACAATCCCCAAGGATCAATCGAAATAGTGACACAATTCCCAAGTATCACTCTAAATAGTGACACAATCCCCAAGGATCACTCTAAATCGTGACACAATCCCCAAGGATCACTCTAAATAGTGACACAATACCCAAGGATCACTCTAAATACTGACACAATCCCCAGGGATCACTCTAAATAATGACACGATCCACAAGGATCACTCTAAATAGTGACACAATCCCCAAGGATCACTCTCAATAGAGACACAATCCCCAAGGATCACTCTAAATAGTGACACAATCCCCAAGGATCACTCTAAATAGTGATACAATCCACAAGGATCACTCTAAATAGTGATACAATGCCCAAGGACACTCTATATAATGACACAATTCCCAAGGACCACTCAATATAGTGACGCAATCCCCAAGGATCACTCTCAATAGAGACACAATCCCCCAAGGATAACTCTAAATAGTGACACAATCCCAAGGAACACTCTAAATAGTGACACAATGCCCAAGGATCACTCTAAATAATGACACAACCCCCAAGGATCACTCTAAATAGTGACACAATACCCAAGGATCACTCTAAATAGTGACACAATCCCAAAGGATCACTCTAAATAGTGACACAATCCCCAAGGATCACTCTAAAGAGTGACACAATCCCCAAGGATCACTCTAAATAATGACACAATCCCCAAGGAACACTCTAAATAGTGACACAATGCCCAAGGATCACTCTAAATAATGACACAACCCCCAAGGATCACTCTAACTAGTGACACAATACCCAAGGATCACTCTAAATAGTGACACAATACCAAAGGATCACTCTAAATAGTGACACAATCCCCAAGGATCACTCTAAAGAGTGACACAATCCCCAAGGATCACTCTAAATAATGACACAATCCCCAAGGATCACTCCCAATAGAGACACAATCCCCAAGGATCACTCTAAATAGTGACACAATCCCCAAGGATCACTCTCAATAGAGACACAATCCCCCAAGGATAACTCTAAATAGTGACACAATCCCAAGGAACACTCTAAATAGTGACACAATCCCCGAGGATCACTCTAAATACTAACACAATGCCCAAGGATCACTCTAAATAGTGACACAATACCCAAGGTTCACTCTAAATAGTGACACAATCCCCATGGATCACACGAAATACTAACACAATCCCCAAGGATCACTCTAAGTAGTGACACAATCCCCAAGGATCACTCTAAATAGTGACACAATCCACAAGGATCACACTAAATAGTGACACAATCCCCAAGGATCACTCTAAATAGTGACACAATTCCAAAGGATTACTCTCAATTGTGAATCAATCCCCAAGGATCACGCTAAATAGTGACACAATCCCCAAGGATCACTCGAAATAGTGACACAATTCCCAAGTATCACTCTAAATAGTGACACAATCCCCAAGGATCACTCTAAATCGTGACACAATCCCCAAGGATCACTCTAAATAGTGACACAATCCCCAAGGATCACTCTAAATAGTGACACAATCCCCAAGGATCACTCTAAATAGTGACACAGTCCCCAAGGATCACTCTAAATAGTGACACAATTCCCAAGGATTACTCTCAATTGTGACTCAATCCCCAAGGATCACTCTAAATAGTGACACAATACCAAGGATCACTCGAAATAGTGACACAATTCCCAAGTATCACTCTAAATAGTAACACAATCCCCAAGGATCACTCTAAATCGTGACACAATCCACAAGGATCACTCTAAATAGTGACACAATCCCCAAGGATCACTCTAAATAGTGACACAATCCCCAAGGATCACTCGAAATAGTGACACAATCCCCAAGGATCACTCTAAATAGTGACACAATCCCCTAGGATCACTCTAAATAGTGACACAATCCCCAAGGATCTCTACAAATAGTTACACAATCCCCAAGGATCACTCTAAATAGTGACACAATTCCCAAGTATCACTCTAAATAGTGACACAATCCCCAAGGATCACTCTAAATCGTGACACAATCCCCAAGGATCACTCTAAATAGTGACACAATACCCAATGATCACTCTAAATACTGACACAACCCACAAGGATCACTCTAAATAATGACACAATCCACAAGGATCACTCTAAATAGTGACACAATCCCCAAGGATCACTCTCAATAGAGACACAATCCCCAAGGATCACTCTAAATAGTGACACAATCCCCAAGGTTCACTCTAAATAGTGATACAATCCACAAGGATCACTCTAAATAGTGATACAATCCCCAAGGACACTCTATATAATGACACAATTCCCAAGGACCACTCAATATAGTGACGCAATCCCCAAGGATCACTCTCAATAGAGACACAATCCCCCAAGGATAACTCTAAATAGTGACACAATCCCAAGGAACACTCTAAATAGTGACACAATCCCCAAGGATCACTCTAAATAATGACACAACCCCCAAGGATCACTCTAAATAGTGACACAATCCCCAAGGATCACTCTAAAGAGTGACACAATCCCCAAGGATCACTCTAAATAATGACACAATCCCCAAGGATCACTCCCAATAGAGACACAATCCCCAAGGATAACTCTAAATAGTGACACAATCCCAAGGAACACTCTAAATAGTGACACAATCCCCCAAGGATAACTCTAAATAGTGACACAATCCCAAGGAACACTCTAAATAGTGACACAATCCCCAAGGATCACTCTAAATACTAACACAATGCCCAAGGATCACTCTAAATAGTGACACAATACCCAAGGATCACTCTAAATAGTGACACAATCCCCATGGATCACACGAAATACTAACACAATCCCCAAGGATCACTCTAAATAGTGACACAATCCCCAAGGATCACTCTAAATAGTGACACAATCCACAAGGATCACACTAAATAGTGACACAATCCCCAAGGATCACTCTAAATAGTGACACAATTCCAAAGGATTACTCTCAATTGTGACTCAATCCCCAAGGATCACTCTAAATAGTGACACAATCCCCAAGGATCACTCGAAATAGTGACACAATTCCCAAGTATCACTCTAAATAGTGACACAATCCCCAAGGATCACTCTGAATCGTGACACAATCCCCAAGGATCACTCTAAATAGTGACACAATCCCCAAGGATCACTCTAAATAGTGACACAATCCCCAAGGATCACTCTAAATAGTGACACAGTCCCCAAGGATCACTCTAAATAGTGACACAATTCCCAAGGATTACTCTCAATTGTGACTCAATCCCCAAGGATCACTCTAAATAGTGACACAATACCAAGGATCACTCGAAATAGTGACACAATTCCCAAGTATCACTCTAAATAGTAACACAATCCCCAAGGATCACTCTAAATCGTGACACAATCCACAAGGATCACTCTAAATAGTGACACAATACCCAAGGATCACTCTAAATACTGACACAATCCCCAAGGATCACTCTAAATAATGACACAATCCACAAGGATCACTCTAAATAGTGACACAATCCCCAAGGATCACTCTCAATAGAGACACAATCCCCAAGGATCACTCTAAATAGTGACATAATCCCCAAGGATCACTCTAAATAGTGATACAATCCACAAGGATCACTCTAAATAGTGATACAATCCCCAAGGACACTAAAAATAATGAAACAATTCCCAAGGATCACTCAATATAGTGACACAATCCCCAAGGATCACTCTCAATAGAGACACAACCCCACAAGGATAACTCTAAATAGTGACACAATCCCCAAGGATCACTCTGAATCGTGACACAATCCCCAAGGATCACTCTAAATAGTGACACAAACCCCAAGGATCACTCTAAATAGTGACACAATCCCCAAGGATCACTCTAAATAGTGACACAGTCCCCAAGGATCACTCTAAATAGTGACACAATTCCCAAGGATTACTCTCAATTGTGACTCAATCCCCAAGGATCACTCTAAATAGTGACACAATACCAAGGATCACTCGAAATAGTGACACAATTCCCAAGTATCACTCTAAATAGTAACACAATCCCCAAGGATCACTCTAAATCGTGACACAATCCACAAGGATCACTCTAAATAGTGACACAATACCCAAGGATCACTCTAAATACTGACACAATCCCCAAGGATCACTCTAAATAATGACACAATCCACAAGGATCACTCTAAATAGTGACACAATCCCCAAGGATCACTCTCAATAGAGACACAATCCCCAAGGATCACTCTAAATAGTGACATAATCCCCAAGGATCACTCGAAATAGTGACACAATTCCCAAGGATTACTCTCAATTGTGACTCAATCCCCAAGGATCACTCTAAATAGTGACACAATCCCCAAGGATCACTCGAAATAGTGACACAATTCCCAAGTATCACTCTAAATAGTGACACAATCCCCAAGGATCACTCTAAATCGTGACACAATTCCCAAGGATCACTCTAAATAGTGACAGAATACCCAAGGATCACTCTAAATACTGACACAATCGCCAAGGATCACTCTAAATAATGACACAATCCACAAGGATCACTCTAAATAGTGACACAATCCCCAAGGATTACTCTCAATAGAGACACAATCCCCAAGCATCACTCTAAATAGTGATACAATTCACAAGGATCACTCTTAATCGTGATACAATCCCCAAGGACACTCTAAATCGTGACACAATTCCCAAAGATCACTCTAAATAGTGACAGAATACCCAAGGATCACTCTAAATACTGACACAATCGCCAAGGATCACTCTAAATAATGACACAATCCACAAGGATCACTCTAAATAGTGACACAATCCCCAAGGATTACTCTCAATAGAGACACAATCCCCAAGCATCACTCTAAATAGTGATACAATTCACAAGGATCACTCTAAATCGTGATACAATCCCCAAGGACACTCTAAATAATGAAACAATTCCCAAGGATCACTCAATGTAGTGACACAATTCCCAAGTATCACTCTAAATAGTGACACAATCCCCAAGGATCATTCTAAATAGTGACACAATCCCCTCGGATCACTCTAAATAGTGACACAATCCCCTCGGATCACTCTAAATAGTGACACAATCCCAAAGGATCACTCTAAATAATGACACAATCCCCAAGGATCACTCTCAATAGTGACACAATCCCCAAGAATCACTCTCAATAGAGACATAATCCCCCAAGGATAACTCTAAATAGTGACACAATCCCAAGGGACACTCTAAATAGTGACACAATCCCCAAGGATCACTCTAAATACTAAAACAATGCCCAAGGATCACTCTAAATAGTGACACAATACCCAAGGATCAATCTAAATAGTGACACAATCCACAAGGATCACTCTAAATAGTGACACAATCCCCAAGGATCACACGAAATACTAACACAATCCCCAAGGATCACTCTAAATAGTGACACAAACCCAAAGGATCACTCTAAATAGTGACACAATCCACAAGGATCACTCTAAATAGTGACACAATCCCCAAGGATCACTCTAAATAGTGACACAATTCCCAAGCATTACTCTCAATTGTGACTCAATCCCCAAGGATCACTCTAAATAGTGACACAATCCCCAAGGATCACTCGAAATAGTGACACAATTCCCAAGTATCACTCTAAATAGTGACACAATCCCCAAGGATCACTCTAAATCGTGACACAATCCCCAAGGATCACTCTAAATAGTGACACAATCCCCAAGGATCACTCTAAATAGTGACACAATCCCCAAGGATCACTCTAAATAGTGACACAGTCCCCAAGGATCACTCTAAATAGTGACACAATTCCCAAGGATTACTTTCAATTGTGACTCAATCCCCAAGGATCACTCTAAATAGTGACACAATCCCCAAGGATCACTCTAAATAGTGACACAATTCCAAATGATTACTCTCAATTGTGACTCAATCCCCAAGGATCACCCTAAATAGTGACACAATCCCCAAGGATCACTCGAAATAGTGACACAATTCCCAAGTATCACTCTAAATAGTAACACAATTCCCAAGGATCAATCTAAATCGTGACACAATCCCCAAGGATCACTCGAAATCGTGACACAATCCCCAAGGATCACTCTAAATAGTGACACAATACCCAAGTATAACTCTAAATACTGACACAATCCCCAAGGAGCACTCTAAATCATGACACAATCCACAAGGATCACTCTAAATAGTGACACAATCCCCAAGGATCAATCTCAATAGAGACACAATCCCCAAGGATCACTCTAAATAGTGACACAATCCCCAAGGATCACTCTAAATAGTGATACAATCCACAAGGATCACTCTAAATAGTGATACAATCCCCAAGGACACTAAAAATAATGAAACAATTCCCAAGGATCACTCAATATAGTGACACAATCCCCAAGGATCACTCTCAATAGAGACACAACCCCACAAGGATAACTCTAAATAGTGACACAATCCCAAGGAACACTCTAAATCGTGACACAATCCCCAAGGATCACTCTAAATAGTGACACAATCCCCAAGGATCACTCTAAATAATGACACAATCCCCAAGGATCACTCTAAATAGTGACACAATCCCCAAGGATCACTCTAAATAGTGACACAATCACCAAGGATCTCTACAAATAGTTACACAATCCCCAAGGATCACTCTAAATAGTGACACAATCCACGAGGATCACTTTAAATAGTGACACAAACCCAAAGGATCACTCTAAATCGTGACACAATCCCCAAGGATCACTCTAAATAGTGGCACAATCCCCAAGGATCACTCTAAATAGTGACACAATCCCCAAGGATCACTCTAAATAATGACACAATCCCCAAGGATCACTCTAAATAGTGACACAATCCCCAAGGATCACTCTAAATAGTGACACAATCCCCAAGGATCACACTAAATAGTGACACAATTCCCAAGGATTACTCTCAATTGTGACTCAATCCCCAAGGATCACTCTCAATAGTGACACAATCCCCAAGGATCACTCGAAATAGTGACACAATACCCAAGGATCACTCTAAATACTGACACAATCCCCAAAGATCACTCTAAATAATGACACAATCCACAAGGATCACTCTAAATAGTGACACAATCCCCAAGGATCACTCTCAATAGAGACACAATCCCCAAGGATCACTCTAAATAGTGACACAATCCCCAAGGATCACTCTAAATAGTGATACAATCCACAAGGATCACTCTAAATAGTGATACAATCCCCAAGGACACTCTATATAATGACACAATTCCCAAGGACCACTCAATATAGTGACGCAATCCCCAAGGATCACTCTCAATAGAGACACAATCCCCCAAGGATAACTCTAAATAGTGACACAATCCCAAGGAACACTCTAAATAGTGACACAATGCCCAAGGATCACTCTAAATAATGACACAACCCACAAGGATCACTCTAAATAGTGACACAATACCCAAGGATCACTCTAAATATTGACACAATCCCAAAGGATCACTCTAAATAGTGACAGAATCCCCAAGGATCACTCTAAAGAGTGACACAATCCCCAAGGATCACACTAAATAATGACACAATCCCCAAGGATCACTCCCAATAGAGACACAATCCCCATGGATCACTCTAAATAGTTACACAATCCCGAAGGATCACTCTCAATAGAGACACAATCCCTCAAGGATAACTCTAAATAGTGACACAATCCCAAGGAACAATCTAAATAGTGACACAATCCCCAAGGATCACTCTAAATACTAACATTATGCCCAAGGATCACTCTAAATAGTGACACAATACCCAAGGATCACTCTAAATAGTGACACAATCCCCATGGATCACACGAAATACTAACACAATCCCCAAGGATCACTCTAAATAGTGACACAATCCCCAAGGATCACTCTAAATAGTGACACAATCCACAAGGATCACACTAAATAGTGACACAATCCCCAAGGATCACTCTAAATAATGACACAATTCCAAATGATTACTCTCAATTGTGACTCAATCCCCAAGGATCACCCTAAATAGTGACACAATCCCCAAGGATCACTCGAAATAGTGACACAATTCCCAAGTATCACTCTAAATAGTAACACAATTCCCAAGGATCACTCTAAATCGTGACACAATCCACAAGGATCACTCTAAATAGTGACACAATACCCAAGGATCACTCTAAATAGTGACACAATCCCAAAGGATCACTCTAAATAGTGACACAATACCCAAGGATCACTCTAAATAGTGACACAATCCCCAAGGATCACTCTAAATAGTGAAACAATCCCCAAGGATCTGTACAAATAGTTACACAATCCCCAAGGATCACTCTAAATAGTGACACAATTCCCAAGTATCACTCTAAATAGTGACACAATCCCCAAGGATCACTCTAAATAGTGACACGGTCCCCAAGGATCACTCTAAGTAGTGACACAATTCCCTAGGATTACTTTCAATTGTGACTCAATCCCCAAGGATCACTCTAATTAGTGACACAATACCAAGTATCACTCTAAATAGTAACACAATCCCCAAGGATCACTCTAAATCGTGACACAATCCACAAGGATCACTCTAAATAGTGACACAATACCCAAGGATCACTCTAAATAGTGACACAATCCCAAAGGATCACTCTAAATAGTGACACAATCCCCAAGGATCACTCTAAATAGTGACACAATCCCCAAGGATCACTCTAAATAGTGACACAATCCCCAAGGATCTCTACAAATAGTTACACAATACCCAAGGATCACTCTAAATAGTGACACAATCCCCATGGATCACACGAAATACTAACACAATCCCCAAGGATCACTCTAAATAGTGACACAATCCCCAAGGATCACTCTAAATAGTGACACAATCCACAAGGATCACACTAAATAGTGACACAATCCCCAAGGATCACTCTAAATAGTGACACAATTCCAAATGATTACTCTCAATTGTGACTCAATCCCCAAGGATCACCCTAAATAGTGACACAATCCCCAAGGATCACTCGAAATAGTGACACAATTCCCAAGTATCACTCTAAATAGTAACACAATTCCCAAGGATCACTCTAAATCGTGACACAATCCACAAGGATCACTCTAAATAGTGACACAATACCCAAGGATCACTCTAAATAGTGACACAATCCCAAAGGATCACTCTAAATAGTGACACAATACCCAAGGATCACTCTAAATAGTGACACAATCCCCAAGGATCACTCTAAATAGTGAAACAATCCCCAAGGATCTCTACAAATAGTTACACAATCCCCAAGGATCACTCTAAATAGTGACACAATTCCCAAGTATCACTCTAAATAGTGACACAATCCCCAAGGATCACTCTAAATAGTGACACAGTCCCCAAGGATCACTCTAAGTAGTGACACAATTCCCTAGGATTACTTTCAATTGTGACTCAATCCCCAAGGATCACTCTAAGTAGTGACACAATACCAAGGATCACTCGAAATAGTGACACAATTCCCAAGTATCACTCTAAATAGTAACACAATCCCCAAGGATCACTCTAAATCGTGACACAATCCACAAGGATCACTCTAAATAGTGACACAATACCCAAGGATCACTCTAAATAGTGACACAATCCGAAAGGATCACTCTAAATAGTGACACAATCCCCAAGGATCACTCTAAATAGTGACACAATCCCCAAGGATCACTCTAAATAGTGACACAATCCCCAAGGATCTCTACAAATAGTTACACAATCCCCAAAGATCACTCTAAATAGTGACACAATTCCCAAGTATCACTCTAAATAGTGACACAATCCCCAAGGATCACTCTAAATCGTGACACAATCCCCAAGGATCACTCTAAATAGTGACACAATACCCAAGGATCACTCTAAATACTGACACAATCCCCAAGGATCACTCTAAATAATGACACAATCCACAAGGATCACTCTAAATAGTGACACAATCCCCAAGGATCACTCTCAATAGAGACACAATCCCCAAGGATCACTCTAAATAGTGACACAATCCCCAAGGACCACTCAATATAGTGACGCAATCCCCAAGGATCACTCTCAATAGAGACACAATCCCCCAAGGATAACTCTAAATAGTGACACAATCCCAAGGAACACTCTAAATAGAGACACAATCCCAAAGGATCACTCTAAATAGTGACACAATCCCCAAGGATCACTCTAAAGAGTGACACAATCCCCAAGGATCACTCTAAATAATGACACAATCCCCAAGGATCACTCCCAATAGAGACACAATCCCCAAGGATCACTCTAAATAGTGACACAATCCCCAAGGATCACTCTCAATAGAGACACAATCCCCCAAGGATAACTCTAAATAGTGACACAATCCCAAGGAACACTCTAAATAGTGACACAATCCCCAAGGATCACTCTAAATACTAACACAATGCCCAAGGATCACTCTAAATAGTGACACAATACCCAAGGATCACTCTAAATAGTGACACAATCCCCATGGATCACACGAAATACTAACACAATCCCCAAGGATCACTCTAAATAGTGACACAATCCCCAAGGATCACTCTAAATAGTGACACAATCCACAAGGATCACACTAAATAGTGACACAATCCCCAAGGATCACTCTAAATAGTGACACAATTCCAAAGGATTACTCTCAATTGTGACTCAATCCCCAAGGATCACTCTAAATAGTGACACAATCCCCAAGGATCACTCGAAATAGTGACACAATTCCCAAGTATCACTCTAAATAGTGACACAATCCCCAAGGATCACTCTGAATCGTGACACAATCCCCAAGGATCACTCTAAATAGTGACACAATCCCCAAGGATCACTCTAAATAGTGACACAATCACCAAGGATCACTCTAAATAATGACACAATCCACAAGGATCACTCTAAATAGTGACACAATCCCCAAGGATCACTCTCAATAGAGACACAATCCCCAAGGATCACTCTAAATAGTGACACAATCCCCAAGGATCACTCTAAATAGTGACACAATTCCCAAGGATTACTCTCAATTGTGACTCAATCCCCAAGGATCACTCTAAATAGTGACACAATCCCCAAGGATCACTCGAAATAGTGACACAATTCCCAAGTATCACTCTAAATAGTGACAGAATACCCAGGGATCACTCTAAATACTGACACAATCGCCAAGGATCACTCTAAATAATGACACAATCCACAAGGATCACTCTAAATAGTGACACAATCCCCAAGGATTACTCTCAATAGAGACACAATCCCCAAGCATCACTCTAAATAGTGATACAATCCCCAAGGACACTCTAAATAATGAAACAATTCCCAAGGATCACTCAATGTAGTGACACAATCCCCAAGGATCACTCTCAATAGAGACACAATCCCCCAAGGACTACTCTAAATAGTGACACAATCCCAAAGGATCATTCTAAGTAGTGACACAATACCCAAGGATCACTCTAAATAGTGACACAATCCCAAAGGATCACTCTAAATAGTGACACAATCCCCAAGGATCACTCTAAATAGTGACACAATCCCCAAGGATCACTCTAAATAGTGACACAATCCCCACGGATCTCTACAAATAGTTACACAATCCCCAAGGATCACTCTAAATAGTGACACAATCCACGAGGATCACTTTAAATAGTGACACAAACCCCACGGATCACTCTAAATCGTGACACAATCCCCAAGGATCACTCTAAATAGTGGCACAATCCCCAAGGATCACTCTAAATAGTGACACAATCCCCAAGGATCACTCTAAATAATGACACAATCCCCAAGGATCACTCTAAATAGTGACACAATCCCCAAGGATCACTCTAAATAGTGACACAATCCCCAAGGATCACACTAAATAGTGACACAATTCCCAAGGATTACTCTCAATTGTGACTCAATCCCCAAGGATCACTCTAAATAGTGACACAATCCCCAAGGATCAATCGAAATAGTGACACAATTCCCAAGTATCACTCTAAATAGTGACACAATCCCCAAGGATCACTCTAAATCGTGACACAATCCCCAATGAACACGCTAAATAGTGACACAATACCCAAGGATCACTCTAAATACTGACACAATCCCCAGGGATCACTCTAAATAATGACACGATCCACAAGGATCACTCTAAATAGTGACACAATCCCCAAGGATCACTCTCAATAGAGACACAATCCCCAAGGATCACTCTAAATAGTGACACAATCCCCAAGGATCACTCTAAATAGTGATACAATCCACAAGGATCACTCTAAATAGTGATACAATCCCCAAGGACACTCTATATAATGACACAATTCCCAAGGACCACTCAATATAGTGACGCAATCCCCAAGGATCACTCTCAATAGAGACACAATCCCCCAAGGATAATTCTAAATAGTGACACAATCCCAAGGAACACTCTAAATAGTGACACAATGCCCAAGGATCACTCTAAATAATGACACAACCCCCAAGGATCACTCTAAATAGTGACACAATACCCAAGGATCACTCTAAATAGTGACACAATCCCAAAGGATCACTCTAAATAGTGACAGAATCCCCAAGGATCACTCTAAAGAGTGACACAATCCCCAAGGATCACTCTAAATAATGACACAATCCCCAAGGATCACTCCCAATAGAGACACAATCCCCAAGGATCACTCTAAATAGTGACACAATCCCCAAGGATCACTCTCAATAGAGACACAATCCCCCAAGGATAACTCTAAATAGTGACACAATCCCAAGGAACACTCTAAATAGTGACACAATCCCCAAGGATCACTCTAAATACTAACACAATGCCCAAGGATCACTCTAAATAGTGACACAATACCCAAGGATCACTCTAAATAGTGACACAATCCCCATGGATCACACGAAATACTAACACAATCCCCAAGGATCACTCTAAATAGTGACACAATCCCCAAGGATCACTCTAAATAGTGACACAATCCACAAGGATCACACTAAATAGTGACACAATCCCCAAGGATCACTCTAAATAGTGACACAATTCCAAAGGATTACTCTCAATTGTGACTCAATCCCCAAGGATCACTCTAAATAGTGACACAATCCCCAAGGATCACTCGAAATAGTGACACAATTCCCAAGTATCACTCTAAATAGTGACACAATCCCCAAGGATCACTCTAAATCGTGACACAATCCCCAAGGATCACTCTAAATAGTGACACAATCCCCAAGGATCACTCTAAATAGTGACACAATCCCCAAGGATCACTCTAAATAGTGACACAGTCCCCAAGGATCACTCTAAATAGTGACATAATTCCCAAGGATTACTCTCAATTGTGACTCAATCCCCAAGGATCACTCTAAATAGTGACACAATACCAAGGATCACTCGAAATAGTGACACAATTCCCAAGTATCACTCTAAATAGTAACACAATCCCCAAGGATCACTCTAAATCGTGACACAATCCACAAGGATCACTCTAAATAGTGACACAATCCCCAAGGATCACTCTCAATAATGACACAATCCACAAGGATCTCTCTAAATAGTGACACAATCCCCAAGGATCACTCTCAATAGAGACACAATCCCCAAGGATCACTCTAAATAGTGACACAATCCCCAAGGATCACTCTAAATAGTGATACAATCCACAAGGATCACTCTAAATAGTGATACAATCCCCAAGGACACTCTATATAATGACACAATTCCCAAGGACCACTCAATATAGTGACGCAATCCCCAAGGATCACTCTCAATAGAGACACAATCCCCCAAGGATAACTCTAAATAGTGACACAATCCCAAGGAACACACTAAATAGTGACACAATCCCCAAGGATCACTCTAAATAATGACACAACCCCCAAGGATCACTCTAAATAGTGACAGATTACCCAAGGATCACTCTAAATAGTGACACAATCCCAAAGGATCACTCTAAATAGTGACACAATCCCCAAGGATCACTCTAAAGAGTGACACAATCCCCAAGGATCACTCTAAATAATGACACAATCCCCAAGGATCACTCCCAATAGAGACACAATCCCCAAGGATAACTCTAAATAGTGACACAATCCCAAGGAACACTCTAAATAGTGACACAATCCCCCAAGGATAACTCTAAATAGTGACACAATCCCAAGGAACACTCTAAATAGTGACACAATCCCCAAGGATCACTCTAAATACTAACACAATGCCCAAGGATCACTCTAAATAGTGACACTATACCCAAGGATCACTCTAAATAGTGACACAATCCCCATGGATCACACGAAATACTAACACAATCCCCAAGGATCACTCTAAATAGTGACACAATCCCCAAGGATCACTCTAAATAGTGACACAATCCACAAGGATCACACTAAATAGTGACACAATCCCCAAGGATCACTCTAAATAGTGACACAATTCCAAAGGATTACTCTCAATTGTGACTCAATCCCCAAGGATCACTCTAAATAGTGACACAATCCCCAAGGATCACTCGAAATAGTGACACAATTCCCAAGTATCACTCTAAATAGTGACACAATCCCCAAGGATCACTCTGAATCGTGACACAATCCCCAAGGATCACTCTAAATAGTGACACAATCCCCAAGGATCACTCTAAATAGTGACACAATCCCCAAGGATCACTCTAAATAGTGACACAGTCCCCAAGGATCACTCTAAATAGTGACACAATTCCCAAGGATTACTCTCAATTGTGACTCAATCCCCAAGGATCACTCTAAATAGTGACACAATACCAAGGATCACTCGAAATAGTGACACAATTCCCAAGTATCACTCTAAATAGTAACACAATCCCCAAGGATCACTCTAAATCGTGACACAATCCACAAGGATCACTCTAAATAGTGACACAATACCCAAGGATCACTCTAAATACTGACACAATCCCCAAGGATCACTCTAAATAATGACACAATCCACAAGGATCACTCTAAATAGTGACACAATCCCCAAGGATCACTCTCAATAGAGACACAATCCCCAAGGATCACTCTAAATAGTGACATAATCCCCAAGGATCACTCTAAATAGTGACACAATTCCCAAGGATTACTCTCAATTGTGACTCAATCCCCAAGGATCACTCTAAATAGTGACACAATCCCCAAGGATCACTCGAAATAGTGACACAATTCCCAAGTATCACTCTAAATAGTGACACAATCCCCAAGGATCACTCTAAATTGTGACACAATTCCCAAGGTTGATAAGGTTCACCATGGTAGGCTTCTGCAGAAAATGCAGATGTATGGGATTGGGGGTGATCTAGGAAATTGGATCAGGAATTGGCTAGCGGATAGGAAACAGAGGGTGGTGGTTGATAGTAAATATTCATCATGGAGTGCGGTTACAAGTGGTGTACCTCAGGGATCTGTTTTGGGGCCACTGCTGTTTTTAATATTTATTAATGATCTGGATGAGGGTATAGTTGGGTGGATTAGCAAATTTGCTGATGACACCAAAGTCGGTGGTGTGGTAGACAGTGAGGAAGGGTGTCGTAGTTTGCAGGAAGACTTAGACAGGTTGCAAAGTTGGGCCGAGAGGTGGCGGATGGAGTTTAATGCGGAGAAGTGTGAGGTAATTCACTTTGGTAGGAATAACAGATGTGTTGAGTATAGGGCTAACAGGAGGACTTTGAATAGTGTGGAGGAGCAGAGGGATCTAGGTGTATGTGTGCATAGATCCCTGAAAGTTGGGAATCAAGTAGATAAGGTTGTTAAGAAGGCATATGGTGTCTTGGCGTTTATTGGTAGGGGGATTGAATTTAGGAGTCGTAGCGTTATGTTGCAACTGTACACAACTCTGGTGCGGCCGCACTTGGAGTACTGTGTGCAGTTCTGGTCCCCACATTACAGGAAGGATGTGGAGGCTTTGGAGAGGGTGCAGAGGAGGTTTACCAGGATGTTGCCTGGTATGGAGGGGAGATCCTATGAGGAGAGGCTGAGGGATTTGGGATTGTTTTCGCTGGAAAGGCGGCGGCTAAGAGGGGATCTTATTGAAACATATAAGATGATTAGAGGTTTAGATAGGGTGGATAGTGATAGCCTTTTTCCTCTGATGGAGAAATCCAGCACGAGGGGGCATGGCTTTAAATTGAGGGGGGGTAGTTATAGAACCGATGTCAGGGGTAGGTTCTTTACCCAGAGGGTGGTGAGGGATTGGAATGCCCTGCCAGCATCAGTAGTAAATGCGCCTAGTTTGGGGGCGTTTAAGAGATCCGTAGATAGGTTCATGGACAAAAAGAAATTGGTTTAGGTTGGAGGGTCACAGTTTTTTTTTTTAACTGGTCGGTGCAACATCGTGGGCCGAAGGGCCTGTTCTGCGCTGTAATGTTCTATGTTCTATGTTCTAAGGATCACTCCAAATAGTGACAGAATACCCAAGGATCACTCTAAATACTGACACAATCGCCAAGGATCACTCTAAATAATGACAGAATCCACAAGGATCACTCTAAATAGTGACACAATCCCCAAGGATTACTCTCAATAGAGACACAATCCCCAAGCATCACTCTAAATAGTGATACAATTCACAAGGATCACTCTAAATCGTGATACAATCCCCAAGGACACTCTAAATAATGAAACAATTCCCAAGGATCACTCAATGTAGTGACACAATCCCCAAGGATCACTCTAAATAGTGACACAATCCCCAAGGATCACTCGAAATAGTGACACAATCCCCAAGGATCACTCTAAATAGTGACACAATCCCCAAGGATCACTCTAAATAGTGACACAATCCCAAAGGATCACTCTAAATAATGACACAATCCCCAAGGATCACTCTCAATAGTGACACAATCCCCAAGAATCACTCTCAATAGAGACACAATCCCCCAAGGATAACTCTAAATAGTGACACAATCCCAAGGGACACTCTAAATAGTGACACAATCCCCAAGGATCACTCTAAATACTAAAACAATGCCCAAGGATCACTCTAAATAGTGACACAATACCCAAGGATCAATCTAAATAGTGACACAATCCACAAGGATCACTCTAAATAGTGACACAATCCCCAAGGATCACACGAAATACTAACACAATCCCCAAGGATCACTCTAAATAGTGACACAATCCCCAAGGATCACTCTAAATAGTGACACAATCCACAAGGATCACTCTAAATAGTGACACAATCCCCAAGGATCACTCTAAATAGTGACACAATTCCCAAGCATTACTCTCAATTGTGACTCAATCCCCAAGGATCACTCTAAATAGTGACACAATCCCCAAGGATCACTCGAAATAGTGACACAATTCCCAAGTATCACTCTAAATAGTGACACAATCCCCAAGGATCACTCTAAATCGTGACACAATCCCCAAGGATCACTCTAAATAGTGACACAATCCCCAAGGATCACTCTAAATAGTGACACAATCCCCAAGGATCACTCTAAATAGTGACACAGTCCCCAAGGATCACTCTAAATAGTGACACAATTCCCAAGGATTACTTTCAATTGTGACTCAATCCCCAAGGATCACTCTAAATAGTGACACAATCCCCAAGGATCACTCTAAATAGTGACACAATCCCCAAGGATCACTCTAAATCGTGACACAATCCCCAAGGATCACTCTAAATAGTGACACAATACCCAAGTATAACTCTAAATACTGACACAATCCCCAAGGATCACTCTAAATCATGACACAATCCACAAGGATCACTCTAAATAGTGACACAATCCCCAAGGATCAATCTCAATAGAGACACAATCCCCAAGGATCACTCTAAATAGTGACACAATCCCCAAGGATCACTCTAAATAGTGATACAATCCACAAGGATCACTCTAAATAGTGATACAATCCCCAAGGACACTAAAAATAATGAAACAATTCCCAAGGATCACTCAATATAGTGACACAATCCCCAAGGATCACTCTCAATAGAGACACAACCCCACAAGGATAACTCTAAATAGTGACACAATCCCAAGGAACACTCTAAATCGTGACACAATCCCCAAGGATCACTCTAAATAGTGACACAATCCCCAAGGATCACTCTAAATAATGACACAATCCCCAAGGATCACTCTAAATAGTGACACAATCCCCAAGGATCACTCTAAATAGTGACACAATCACCAAGGATCTCTACAAATAGTTACACAATCCCCAAGGATCACTCTAAATAGTGACACAATCCACGAGGATCACTTTAAATAGTGACACAAACCCAAAGGATCACTCTAAATCGTGACACAATCCCCAAGGATCACTCTAAATAGTGGCACAATCCCCAAGGATCACTCTAAATAGTGACACAATCCCCAAGGATCACTCTAAATAATGACACAAACCCCAAGGATCACTCTAAATAGTGACACAATCCCCAAGGATCACTCTAAATAGTGACACAATACCCAAGGATCACTCTAAATATTGACACAATCCCAAAGGATCACTCTAAATAGTGACAGAATCCCCAAGGATCACTCTAAAGAGTGACACAATCCCCAAGGATCACACTAAATAATGACACAATCCCCAAGGATCACTCCCAATAGAGACACAATCCCCATGGATCACTCTAAATAGTTACACAATCCCGAAGGATCACTCTCAATAGAGACACAATCCCCCAAGGATAACTCTAAATAGTGACACAATCCCAAGGAACAATCTAAATAGTGACACAATCCCCAAGGATCACTCTAAATACTAACATTATGCCCAAGGATCACTCTAAATAGTGACACAATACCCAAGGATCACTCTAAATAGTGACACAATCCCCATGGATCACACGAAGTACTAACACAATCCCCAAGGATCACTCTAAATAGTGACACAATCCCCAAGGACCACTCTAAATAGTGACACAATCCACAAGGATCACACTAAATAGTGACACAATCCCCAAGGACCACTCTAAATAGTGACACAATCCACAAGGATCACACTAAATAGTGACACAATCCCCAAGGATCACTCGAAATAGTGACACAATTCCCAAGTATCACTCTAAATAGTGACACAATCCCCAAGGATCACTCTGAATCGTGACACAATCCCCAAGGATCACTCTAAATAGTGACACAATCCCCAAGGATCACTCTAAATAGTGACACAATCCCCAAGGATCACTCTAAATAGTGGCACAGTCCCCAAGGATCACTCTAAATAGTGACACAATTCCCAAGGATAACTCTCAATTGTGACACAATTCCCAAGTATCACTCTAAATAGTAACACAATCCCCAAGGATCACTCTAAATCGTGACACAATCCACAAGGATCACTCTAAATAGTGACACAATACACAAGGATCACTCTAAATACTGACACAATCACCAAGGATCACTCTAAATAATGACACAATCCACAAGGATCACTCTAAATAGTGACACAATCCCCAAGGATCACTCTCAATAGAGACACTATCCCCAAGGATCACTCTAAATAGTGACACAATCCCCAAGGATCACTCTAAATAGTGACACAATTCCCAAGGATTACTCTCAATTGTGACTCAATCCCCAAGGATCACTCTAAATAGTGACACAATCCCCAAGGATCACTCGAAATAGTGATACAATTCCCAAGTATCACTCTAAATAGTGACACAATCCCCAAGAATCACTCTAAATCGTGACACAATTCCCAAGGATCACTCTAAATAGTGACAGAATACCCAGGGATCACTCTAAATACTGACACAATCGCCAAGGATCACTCTAAATAATGACACAATCCACAAGGATCACTCTAAATAGTGACACAATCCCCAAGGATTACTCTCAATAGAGACACAATCCCCAAGCATCACTCTAAATAGTGATACAATTCACAAGGATCACTCTAAATCGTGATACAATCCCCAAGGACACTCTAAATAATGAAACAATTCCCAAGGATCACTCAATGTAGTGACACAATCCCCAAGGATCACTCTAAATAGTGACACAATCCCCAAGGATCACTCGAAATAGTGACACAATCCCCAAGGATCACTCTAAATAGTGACACAATCCCCAAGGATCACTCTAAATAGTGACACAATCCCAAAGGATCACTCTAAATAATGACACAATCCCCAAGGATCACTCTCAATAGTGACACAATCCCCAAGAATCACTCTCAATAGAGACACAATCCCCCAAGGATAACTCTAAATAGTGACACAATCCCAAGGGACACTCTAAATAGTGACACAATCCCCAAGGATCACTCTAAATACTAAAACAATGCCCAAGGATCACTCTAAATAGTGACACAATACCCAAGGATCAATCTAAATAGTGACACAATCCACAAGGATCACTCTAAATAGTGACACAATCCCCAAGGATCACACGAAATACTAACACAATCCCCAAGGATCACTCTAAATAGTGACACAATCCCCAAGGATCACTCTAAATAGTGACACAATCCACAAGGATCACTCTAAATAGTGACACAATCCCCAAGGATCACTCTAAATAGTGACACAATTCCCAAGCATTACTCTCAATTGTGACTCAATCCCCAAGGATCACTCTAAATAGTGACACAATCCCCAAGGATCACTCGAAATAGTGACACAATTCCCAAGTATCACTCTAAATAGTGACACAATCCCCAAGGATCACTCTAAATCGTGACACAATCCCCAAGGATCACTCTAAATAGTGACACAATCCCCAAGGATCACTCTAAATAGTGACACAATCCCCAAGGATCACTCTAAATAGTGACACAGTCCCCAAGGATCACTCTAAATAGTGACACAATTCCCAAGGATTACTTTCAATTGTGACTCAATCCCCAAGGATCACTCTAAATAGTGACACAATCCCCAAGGATCACTCTAAATAGTGACACAATCCCCAAGGATCACTCTAAATCGTGACACAATCCCCAAGGATCACTCTAAATAGTGACACAATACCCAAGTATAACTCTAAATACTGACACAATCCCCAAGGATCACTCTAAATCATGACACAATCCACAAGGATCACTCT